>NC_051229.1:12817488-13080005 GCF_015220715.1 Pygocentrus nattereri | reverse complement strand
AAAGTGTGAATCAAGAGGAAGTAAAAACCTTAAGCTAAAGTCTTAGAACAAAACCATTTTCATCATAATTATATGATATATAGTACAAATTCATTGTAAGATGTCTTGCATTGCAGAATCTTCATTGTAAGAGACCTGGCCAGAAACCCCCACTCCTTACACCTGAAATCAGAACACACAAAAGAAAAAAACAAATGAAATGTACACAATTTTCACCTGACCCCAAAAGTGCTTAAAGGCAAAAATGTGTTTGGTGTCTGAGGTTTGCTTCTTAATTTTCAAGTTTAATGATTTTTAACTGCATATTTAAAACATTCCTCTTTTCATCTGCTCATGATTGAGCTCTAAACATCTATTTTTACTGCACATTAGCCTTAATAAGATCATTTCAAAAACATTTAAGCCTTTTCATATTAACTTTGTTAAAAGTTATATTCTTATTTTTATGTACTTTGTACTTCCTTTTAATTCCCCATTTAATGATTTTAAGCAACTTTGTATTTTTATTGATTTCCACTCTTAAGCACTTAAGCACTAAGCAATAAGTATATTGAATTGCCTTTGTGTATGAAATGTGCTTATATAAATAAGCTTGTCTTGTCTTGCCTTGCTCATGTCACCCAAGTAGTTTTTGGGACACCAAACACTGATTGGCCAATCAACAACATTTGGGGTATCATTGATTTTTCAGTGAACTATTCATTTGAATAACAGTCCATTATAGACCATTTCACAGATGTATTTTGCTCTCTAACCTCTCACTCCAAAACCACAGAGCTGTAGATCACTTCATCATCTCTGACTGCCTGAGAGAGCTGGAAAATAGGACAGGGTTAGAAATAATGGAGGATCTCTCACTCCTACCACCCTGAGTGCTCTTTCACCAGCTAAACTAAATGCTTAATAAGGTTGAGGTCAAAGCTACATTTTTCTCATAAACACTTACAGCTTTCAACCAGCTAATGTCCACTCAATTTACTGTGAAGTGGTCAAAACAGTGAACTGCTACTGGTGAAAAAGGCTGTATTTTTACTTACAGTTTTCTTTTTGGTTGTTGTGGTTACGCTGCTGTAGATGACGTCATTTTCACGATCCAATGCAGATGAAGACTGTGGACACAATATACTCAGTAACTTAATCTCTTAATGTTTCAGTAATCAAATACCGTTTGCATGCAGCTGTAGTTTAGGCAGTGCAATGTGTTTAATAAAAGCATGTGTCCGATCACCACAGAGACTATTTCTGCCCAATGAAGACGACATAAGTGGGGTATAATCTGACAGCTGAGATGTACAAAGAAGAGGAACAACACCTAAACCTAATCATCATAGGCTAATTACTGCCATAGCAGGCGAGAAAATGTTTATGGACCATTTATGTTTTACCTTTGATGCCAAAGGCCATTGTAGCTTTTGTGCTAAAAAATGTGGCTATGAAAATGAGTCGAAGAAGAGGAAAACAAATCAATTTAATAAATATCAATTCAGCATTTGATTGAGAGGCTTGTGATCAATGTAGGCCTACCCATGTCTACACCCCTGATATTGACTTGTGTGTGAAAAATAAAGCCTTACCTTTTTATTTTTAAAAGTCACAGCACTGTATATCACTGGGCTTTCAGTCGTAGATGCCTGCTTTACACAAACAAATGTGATTTTACACAAAACTAGTTCATCAAAAAGGAACCATAAAAGTATTATATTCATTTTCTACTGCAGCACAAGCAAAACTGCACCAGGACCACAATACTGACTGTGTGTACTGCAGTGTTACTGACCCTCCGTGTTTGATTTCCATCTGTGACAGTGAGATATTAATGAATTAATAAATATTAATGAATTAGTTGTCTTATTGTACTTATGTAGTAAGACAACATTCATGATCCACAGCATAACACAATAGCAACAGTTGTTATTAGTTGTTAATACTGTCCTCATAATAGCAAACATTTTAAAAGCATGCTAATAAAAAGACCTGTATGAAAATAGGAGATGGTGAATACTTACTACACTTTTTTGTCAAGATCCAGGTTATAATGGTGGCCAATATCAGCAGCAGCCCTAAGCCTACAGCCAGTAGAACCCAGATGAGCATGGTATTTCTATTGCTGCAATGAATGATGATATTTTTCCTTGAAAACCTTACATTTAACCTAAGACTTTTAAAGTACACATGCTGTCAAATAAAATGTTTTAGTATCTAAAGTACAGAATGAATAAAAGTTCAGCCCATCAGTATTTCACCATCATTCATCATGTGTGAATTACTTCTATTGCTTTCTTTCACTCGAGTCACTAACATTCTCATAAGTTGTTAATGCAGACGAGTCAGCTGTTCTGCAGACATAAAAACTAATAATAATAATAACATACAACAAGAGCAGGTGTCTACAAACTTTGGGACATACTGTGTAGCATATATGTCAATTAGGATTACTTACATTGCTGTGTTCACTAAAGAGAGACACATCCGGGTCCATGTACTTTGAATTTTCTTTCAATCTTCTTCTCCTTCTTCTTCTTCTTTTGGCTGCTCCCTTTAGGGTCGGCCACAGCGGATCATCTGCCTTCCCATCTTGCCCTATCCACTGCCTCCTCTACTTTTACACCAACCATCTCCATGTCCACCTTCACTACATCCATAAACCTTCTCTGAGGTCTACTCTTCTCCTTCTGCCCGCAGCTCCATCTCCAACATTCTTTGCCAATATATCCACTATTCCTCCTCAACACATGTCCAAACCATCTCAACCTGGCCTCTCTGGCTTTATCTCCAAACTGCTCCACCTTCACTGTCCTCTGATCTGCTCATTTCTAATCTTGTCCATCCTTGTCACTCCCAACGAAAATCTCAGCATCTTCATCTCCGCCACCTCCAGCTCAGCCTCCTGTCTTTTAGACAGAGCCACAGTCTCCAAGCCATACATCATAGCAGGACACACTACTGTCTTCTAAACCTTCCCTTTCACTCTTGCTGCTATCCTTCTGTCAACATCAGCCCTGACATCCGTCTCCAACCACCTCCATCCTGCCTGCCAACCCTCGTCTTCACCTCTTTTCTACACTGTCCATTGCTCTGGATGGTTGACCCAAGATATTTGAAGTCATTAATGTGTTTTATTAGTATCTTATTAAAGCACACCTGTTTTTTCAGTGTGCAATAAAAAAGGGTCAGTTCATTTGTTTTTACTTACTTATCTTGGTTCTTCTCATTGTTGCTTGTGTCATGGACCTTCTTAGAAGCTGCAGGAGGGCCAGTTCTGCTGCAAAAAGCAAAGAGCAAAACATGCTATGCTGACGGTGTGAAAGTACAGCTATTTTAACAGAGTAACACCACTTACTGGACTGTGCAAATGAAATGTCTTGCAGAATGGAGACACTGTAAAGTGTCAGACAGCAGTTCTAATTACTGAATTCAGCTACTTTAAAGTTCAACCCATTACTGACACAACACTTCTAAGATGAACTTTTACTTAAGAGCCAAATAAAATGCAATACCCCATTTCAGAGTTTTGGCATTACTATTTGGACTTTGAGTTAGCAGAGTTAACAATCTGTCCTGTACACACTAAATTTCAATTCCTTTTTAAGACCTCAGCAGCATGTCATTTGTAACAAGTCTCCAGCATGCTCACATTTTACATGGCCACGCTTACATGGAGGATGGTAGAAGTTTAAAGTGGAAACACCCGGTGCTGCAGATATTACACCGTTTAAGGTTACTATTTAAAACAGTTCAACACTGCAGACATTTAAGCCACTGTGTTTAACTTCTGGAAACATTTCTAACTGATGCAGGTTGTGAATAATGTCTGTCTATGACAAAGGAGTAAAAAGAGCACAAAGAACAGAAAAGGATGCAAACTGAATCAAGCTTACTGTACTGGACATCCACACATTAAATACCTTATTTAATACATTTTTAGACATTGATCGCCTGAAATTTTTAACATCTATTTTAAGATTTACATGACGCCCTGTGATGGACTGGCAGCTTTACAGGGTGTTTCCTGCCTTCTGCTCAATGATCGCTGGGATATACAGCTTAGGAAGTGTGTGTGTGAATTTACATGACTTTTTAGGAATCTGCTGGAGCCGTAAAATCCACATCATTAATTCACTATTCTCGTTAATGTAATGTTGATTTTGCATGTGAGACCTAATCATCAAGCTGGATCTTATTGTTGAGTATCTGTATGAGACGTTAATGAATAAAGACGTATGTCTTGGTTCAAAAAACTCAATAAACACCAAATCCAACCTGATGCCTCTGACTATTATTATTTCAGAGGTTTACAGGGTGCTTGTGTCATGTTCTTTCTCAGAAGCTGTAACTGTGAGGGGGTCAGTTGTTCTTCAAAAAAGCAAAGAGCAAAAACATGTTATATCGAGGTGTGAAAGCACAGCAGTTTTTTAACACTTACATTAACATTACACAAAGTAGATCATCAATACTTACAGCTCTGCTGTTGTTCTTTCTGTATTTTTGTTCACAGTTGTAGAACCTAGAAGGAAAAAATAAACATATTCATTCTTTCTATTCTGTGGTTTCATGAATTTTAAGGTTCTTTTTGTGATCAGACCTGAAGTGGTTTCACTGATGCTGGTTTCCTCAGTGGCACAAACTGTAGGTCACAGCTGTTGTTGCTGTGGAAATGAGATATAAAGTGGTGTGAGTGGAACAACATTATAGCTTGATGATCAGCAGGTATGAACAGTATTTCTGATACATGTGATCTTACTTGAAGGTCTTTCAGTGACAGTGAGGTGAACAGTAACTCCCACATCTCCTGCACTGAACCAGTACCAGCCAGCATCACTCTTCTGCAGACCCCTCATCTCCACCCTGACAGATCCTTTTCCATAGTCAGTGACCAGCACTGCTGAATTCTGGGATGTGGTAGTCCTCCCCACTGTGAAGCATGTCCAGTCTTTAAATCTGCACCAATTCTTCTGTTTATTCTGATATTCAGCACTGATGAGACACTGGACACTGACACTACCCCCTTCCTGACCACTCACTGTGCTGTTTATCACTGACACAGCAGGATCTGAATAAAGAGGCAGAGAATGAGTGGTGTAAATACATTCTTCATCATAAATGACACTTTATAAGCTTTAAGTTGTAATCAGGGATGGGGGAGTAGCTAAGTAGTGTGCTACTTTTTGTAGCTAACTACAAATATTAATAGCTAGTAGCTGTAGCTGCTACAATTTATGAACGTAGCTAGTAGCTGTAGCGCCTACAAATTTTTGTGTAGCTATAGCGAAATTTTTCCCTATAATTTAGCTTCAGATAGTCCGGGAAAAAAGACCAACGAAACGTGGTTGTTCACTGGGCTGGTGGCGACTGTGCAATCCTAACTGAGCCGAACAGCTCAAGCATGATCAAGCTGATCACCCCTTAGTAGTAGGCTTAGCTCAGGGGTCGAAACTTAAATGTTAAGAAGAGCCGTTTTGTCCTTCAACAAAAATCAAACCACCTTGGGAGGCACAACATTTTCTGTCTATTTTGGCTGTAACGATATCTCAATATGTGCTGATGTTGTAGTACAGGCTGAAAATATAAACTCAGACTTACTTTGCTCTGCTTTATTTTCAGTTCAGCTGTAGCCGCTTTTCTTGCATCTCGGGAAAACTTCTCTGCGAATTTCTTGTAAAATATCTCTCAATGTTTGACTTTCATGAGGTTGAAGGTCGCTTCTCATGCTCCAGCTTCTCATTCGAACGAGAAGCAAAAGAGAAGCTGACTTAAGTTTTGCGAGTTTCTGCTGATTAAACGTGTCAGTGACAGTAATTCAGACCAGTGCGACACACACTCACACACCACCACCACAGTGTTACTGCAGTGCTGAGAATGATCCACCACCCAGATAGTAACTGTTCTCCATGGGGGTCCTGACCACTGAAGAACAGGGTAAAAGGGCTAACAAAGTCTGCAGAGAAACCGATAAACTACAGTCTGTAACTGTAGAACTACAAAGTGCACCTATATAGTAAGTGGAGCTGAAAAATGGACAATGAGCGTAGAAACAAGGGGTGGTCATAATGTTGTGTCTGATCGGTGCATCTTGCTGAAATGTTTACATTGGAGCAATTTAATTTCAACAGTTGACAGTGTTTTGCACAAAAATCTCGGGTCTGTATTCAGTTATTTTTCTTGATTTTTGTTAGGAAAAACCTGGAATGATTGACTTTGCATTTAATCTAAATTTTTGTTGGATATCGCACCTTTGGGTGTGTAAGTTGATTGTTGGTTACAGTTTTTGGTGATCTTCTTGTATATTTGCAGCTTTTCAGTTGTGTGTTTCTTTCTGGCTCAGGATTAAATGCAGTGTCTTGTTCACACAGTCATTTGGGATTTTTTGGTGTGTCAGGTGGAGATTCACAAACGTTCTGACAATTACACTTTGAAAGTAGCTAAAAAGTAGCCACTACTCTTTCTGGAAAAGTAGCTAAATTGTAGCTAGCTACAAAGTAGCTAACTACTCATTTTTCAGTAGCTATCCCAACCCTGGTTACAGTGAACATTCAGCCTCACACAGAGAGACTTCTTACCTGCACTGACTGTCAGGTATAAATAATCCTTGTCATCAGGGGTCCCTCTCCCACCAATTTCCACAGCACACCAATAATGTCCAGAGTCAGAGTCTTGGAGGCTCTTCAGTTCAACAGTAAACATATTCTGGGTTGGATGATCAGTAACTGATGTTCTTCCACTTGTGTTTGTAGAGGCTACTATTTTACAGGAGGAGAAGAGATACCCCCTACACCAGTATTTACGGTTTGATTTGTATTTCTCATCATATAAACATAGAATAGTGAGAGATTCTCCACATTTTACAGTTAAATTCTCCAGTGTCTTCAGGCTCTCAGAATCTGCAGAACAGAAGGCAAATTATACCACAGCCTCAGTCCTACACTCTTGAAAGGGTTCTACAAGGGTTCTTTAGTATAAGAAATTAAAATACACTTTTCACTTTATTAGGTACAACTATCTTGTATCTGTACTTAATGTCTATTTATCAGGTCCATTTACCATATAGGGTCATTTCACAAAAAATAGACTGTCATTTATCTGTTTCTCTGCGTAATTTTTAACCCCCTTATGTCCATCAATATTCAGGACCACCACTTAGCAGGTATTATTTTGATGGTGGATCACTTTTTAGCACTGCAGCGGCACTCACATAGGAGTAATATGTCAGGGTGTGTGTAGAGGATCACACACAGAAGCAAGGGTATGCGGTGTTATTGCTGGGCTGAGAATGACCCACCACCCAAATAATACTTCTGTGGTGGCCTTGTAGAGTTCCTGATCAGTAATGATCAGGGTTTAGAAGGGCCAACAAATTATGCAGAGAAAACGATAACAATCACTAACTGCAAAAGGTTTAATTCCAAAATACTGTATATTCATTTGTAACAGTGTTGGATATGATGTAGTTTTCCTAAAGAATAACAGTTGACAAAGTGTTGGCAAAAATTTTCCATAATGAAAAACACATTTACACTTCTCTAACAAAGTAAGCATTAAATCATAATAGAGCACCGATGTTTCTTTTATGTGTCAAGTCAGTGTAAATCATTAAAAAATCTTGAAAGTTGTCGATCATGTGTTTTGGAGCAAAAGCCCTTCAATTGTAGAACAGCAAAGTGCACCTATGTTGTAGGCGGACCTGATACTGTTGGACCTCAAGTGTAGATACAAGGTATCAAGTGAGAGCATATAGAAACTGAACAAACATTTTACAATATTATTTCTAATGGTCAGTTTTTAAAACATTTTTAAAATAATTCTACAGAAACACTACATAGAGCCGTTCTTGCTAAGGGTGAACCAAAGAACAACTTCACACCAGTGTCAGAAACTCAACAAGAACACAAACTCAGTGCAACTGAATGATGCAGCATTGATCTTACCTGAGATACAGAGGAGTAACACAAAGAGAATTGAAGAACTCAGGAGTGAGTAAAAGTGCATGTTTCTATGAGAGACTCCAGAGACAAAGACTCTTCCTTCCTCTGAGTGAAGCAGCTCCACTTCAGAGCTCTTCCTGTTTTGTTTTGGTTCTCCTTTGCTAGTTCTCACTCTGTCTAATGTGTAAAGCAAAAACACCAGTAAAGTGCAGAGCCCAGCAAACTCAAAGATTTTCCAGTGACCTTTAGACCCTCATGCTTAATTAATAATCTAATTAATGAATTATGACATCGTATTTAGCCTCTTTCCATATTAATAACCAATCATTTACAGTAGTGTTAAGTAACTACGTGTGAACTAGTTAGCTCTAAGTCTGGCTTCACAAAGTAATACTTCAATGCAACTACAGTTGACTGAAACCTACATGAAACTAAATGGTATTTGAGTTGCACAATGTAAGCTCAACAGTTGCACGCATCCCAACTTCACTGAACAAGTTTCATGAAAAAGTCATTCAGAAAGCATCACTCAATTCTAGTAAACAACATCATTTCAAATCATTGATGATACTTGTTTCATGAACAAGAAAATGATACTGAAGAAACTTTATTGGATGATTGAAATGAGATCCTGATCAACTTTCTGTAAGTTTACTAGTTTTTCATTCTGGCATTAAGCATGAGTTGCTCAAAGTTAACCTTTCTGTAACCAGCTTAACTAGCAAGCGAATAGCAACAGCTGCATTGGAATTATGTTGCATGCAACTCAACATGCAGTTACTTGTATTAAAAGGTTTCATCATATAATGCCAGCATAAAACTTACTACCTCTGCATGGAAGGAATGCATCCATGTTAAGGATGCAAGCATCCAGGATGATACAAAATACATGCAACTAAACTAAGAAAAGCAATAAAAACACTAAAAACATTTTTAAAAGCTTTGCCATTATGAAATAGAGTACTAGATAAACATTTCATGCTGCATACTCATTTTCTGTAAGGACCTGTAGGCTTGAAATTTTCGCATGATCACAAATCAGAAAACTGCCTAGAGTAAACAAATGCAGCCTGCTCTCTAACAAAGAATCTTTTTCCTAAGCAAGAATAGTTTGTAGAACTTGTTAATAAGTGGTGAGAATTTCCAGTACAGGCCTGCTGTACCACTCCACTGTGTGTATATATGGCTAATGTATGTAAGCTGCGGCCGTCACAGTGCTGCTTCACACTGTATGTGTGTAAAAGAGGCCTGAGTATCACTTCAGTGTGAGTTGGTATCATTAGACTTGTGCTGTTTGTGATTTGGGAGAGACGACATGGCTGGCTAGAGAATTATTTCAGCCTTTCTCTTTAGGCCTGTTAGTGCCCATTGTGATGGTGGAATGGAAATTGGTATTAGTAATTAATATAATCAACTAAATATTTTTCCAAATAACTCTTTTGTCATATTGACCAGGACACTGATGACTCTCTACACAGGTCAACTGAATGATTTGCTTCAAAACTGCAGAAACTGTATTTTATTTCCGTTGTGAAACAACTTAAAGCTGCCATTTGAACAACAGTCAGAAAAGTACCATTGATTTGTGTTTGGTTTTGCACAGAAATGATGTCTCTGCCACATTTTAAATATATTGGCAAAAGTATTCGCTCGTCTGCCTTCACACACATATGAAATTGAGTGAGATCCCATTCTTAATCCATGGGGTTTAATATGATGTTGGCCCACCCTTTGCAGCTACAACAGCTTCAACTGTTCTGGGAAGGCTTTCAACAAGGGTTAGGAGTGTTTGACCATTCTTCCAGAAGCGTGTTTGTGAAGTCAAACGCTGATGTTGAGGAGAAGGCCTGGCTCACAGTCTCCGCTCTAATTCATCTAAAGACATTCTATTGGGTTGAGGTTAGGACTTTGTATAGGCCAGTCAAGTTCTTCCACACCAAACTCGCTCATCCATGTCTTTATGGACCTTGCTTTGTGCACAGGTGCACTGTCATGTTGGAACAGGAAGCTGCCGTCCCCAAACTGTTCCCACAAAGTTGGGAGCATGAAATTGTACAAAAACTATTGGTCTGCTGAAGCATTAAGTTCTGTAGCGATTGACTGTGCAGAAAGTTGGTGACCTCTGCACACTATGACCCTCAGCATCTGCTGAGCCCACTCTGTCATTTCACGTTGCCTAGCACTTCGTGGCTGAGTTGCTGTCATTCCCAATCGCTTCCACTTTGTTAAAATACAACTGACAGTTTACTGTGGAATATTTAGTAGTGAGGAAATTTCATGACTGGACTTGTTTCACAGGTGGCGTCCTATTATGGTACCACACTGGAATTCACTGAGAGCAACACATTCTTTCACAAATGTTTGTAGAAGCAGTCTGCAGGCCTAGGTGGTTGGTTTTGCTTAGGACATATGTTTTTGTTTAGCTTATCTATCTATCTATCTATCTATCTATCTATCTATCTATCTATCTATCTATCTATCTATCTATCTATCTATCTATCTATCTATCTATCTATTTCTCTTACTTTTGCTTATTAGGAACGTGCCCACTGGTGCACCTGATTGGCTGGGATATTTCTTCAACAGCTATGTCTGACATCCTCAAGGCTGTCCTTCATGGCAGCTCGGGGCTTTTAAGATCAGAACTGCAGCTCAGCTAGATGTTTGTTTCATGGCTAGTGTACTGTCTCTGTCCTTGCCTTGAATGTATTAGTTTAGCTCTACCCATTGTTCTCTGCCCAGTTACTTCTGTTTAGCAATAAGCTCATGATCCTTCTCTGCATCTTCCACTCTTGTGCCGACCAGGGTGAAGGACTGGGTGCCATTTCTTTTGAATCTATAATTTTCTCCTGATTTTGGTATAGTCAGGGAGTTAGAGAAGACTGACTGTATTTTTGTTTCTTTATTTTCTCATAGGAAAGAAATATTCTAAATGAGATCTCATCTTTATTCCTTGAGCCCAGTCTCAGCTGAGTAACATTTCCATAAGAAAAGTGTGAGATCTCATCGTCATCTATTGGTGCAAAAGGAGAAGTTTTCTTATCTCATTCACCACTAGAAATTCTCACAATGAAAAGTTGATGTTAATCTTTTTTTTCTCCTAAGGAGGGTGGAGTAGAAATAATTGAGAAATCATCTGTGTGTTATTCATCATCTACTATTCATCTGTGTATTGTGATTTTTCCGGTTCTGACTGGAAAAATCTAATTCTGTTTTTGGTATTTGTGCTTTTGCCCTGTTTCCCTTTGCCCCTTGGACTCAACTTTCTGGATTCAACCTTCTCTGACCACGTTTTTGGATCATGATTCCAACATTAAAGCCTCATGAGGAATCTGAGCTTTCATATGAAATCCGATGTTATGAGTTTGGGACTTCATATGTATCCGGCTGTGTGAGTCTGAAATTTCATATGGAATGTTTAAATTAATGGGAGATGGGTCCCTTTCTCTTCCTCTCTCTCTGTTCCAGACAGATGAGGTCATTTAATCAATTCCACAGGTGGAACAACCGGGCTATAAAGCCTGGACTCAGAGCCATTAATGCTAAAAGACCTAATGCTCCTTTTTGTAACGCTGAGGAGTGATGATGAAGCGCATGCATGCACTGAGAGAAGCGGAATTTATTAAGGGCAAATCCATAAGGGTCTAAATAGTCCAGGGTCAAAGAGCCAACACGTAGAGAACAAGGGACAGACATAACAAAAAGGAACACAGGCTAAACACAAAAACAGAGACTAGGAAATATAATGGAGGCTAGAAGATACAACACCAAACAATACAACACAAAGACCAACAAACAACTAGGGAAAAACACAGGGCTTAAGTACAGGAACAGGTTAACAAGACACGGGTGGTCAACAAGAGGGTTAATAAGACACAGGTGAGAACCATCAAGGGCAGAGTCTGTAAACAAGGGGTCAGGACAGGGAAGAATCAAAACAAGGAAGCACATAGACAAAACCAAAAGGTAACCACAAGCAGATGGAAGACTGCGATGGGCCAATCGTGACACTTTTAGTGTTTATGCTTTAAAGCTGTGAAACCTCCTCCCACAAAATGTGTGAATCATCCTCAATCTTAAAAAGCAGCTAAAAACCTTTTACCGCAGCCTTTTTTTCCAGATATTAATTTAATTAATTAACATCATACATTTTTCTTTTTTTTAATTATCATTATTTATTATTATTATTATTTTTCCATTATTGTCCCAAGGTGGTGTGGTCTGCTGTGGTCAGTGATCTGCGCCCACTGCCTCTGCCTCTTTTACACAGGTAATTCATTTTAACATGTGAATATGTTAACATCAAAATAAAGTACATTGTTGCATTTTCATCAGTTATATCACTTTCTTAAAATAAGAAAATCATTCTCAGTGCTATCTAATGTGAATAACCCCGCTGTCACGGATGTCACCCCAAATCCTCTGGGAGATCACATGACTGTAGCTCTCTGCAAACCCTGATTCATACACAGACCTTCCCAAAATACACAGGGAGATCAACTAACTGCTGCTCTCCACACACGATCCCATCAGCGTTCAAGATCACCTGGATTCTAAGGTTTAGCATATAAGCCCAGGCTTTAGCAGTAGTTAGTTACGAGGTGTTTCTACTGCGAACTACTGAGCTTTCCTTTGATTGTATTCCCATGTATGACTTTTCCGCCTTCCGCCCGAAGACTGCTGGATGGATGGATGGATGGATGGATGGATGGACTTTTCCCCCCGTTTCCTCTGAGTCTGGCTTTTGATTTGTCCTTTGGATTGTTTGCCCTGGATCTCAGTTTTTTTTGTGCTTTGACCTTCTGCCTGTTTTTGACAATGATTTTGGATTATGGCTTCAACATTAAAGCCTGCTTGTTTTCCTTTATCCACAAGCGTCTATGTTCTGTGAAATCATTACACCCATGACCCAGAATGAGAAGCGGATTAGAAGGTGTGTGTGTGTGTGTGTGTGTGTGTGTGTGTATTGTGAATAAACTACGACTGCATCCTATAGTAGAAGCACAATTATGATACACAACTGTACACTGCTTAGACCATACACTGCACACACAACTGCACACTGCTTAGAACACACACTGCTCAGAACACACACTGCACACATAACTGCACACTGCACATTAATCTAAATCACATGCTAAAAGCAATGCATAAAATAATGATTATTACAGCATTTTACAAATTATTAGGATTAAAAACAGGGATGACACTTTTTTTCACATCCCTAATGAAAAATCCACACTGTATGGTGCTGCAGATTCAACTGGAGACAGTCCAGCAGATTTGCTATTCCAAACTCAGAACTATGTAGCCTGGGTGAGTGTCTGTGTCTGTTTCCTGTTGCTTTATAAAAATGTGAAAATAGGCGATGTTCTCTAAACTTCTACAGTTACATTATTTCTGATGTGAATCTAGAGTTAACAGTGACCACAAACAGGAGCAGCAAAAATAACTCTGAGCTAGTTTTCACTCTTCATTTGATTTTATTTAAGTGTCACAGACAGCAATGCTGGCTAGCAAGGTTTTTTCTTTTTGCTATTGTTACTATACACTTACTGGCCACTTTATTAGGTTCACGTGTTATCACAAATAGCTAATCAGCCAATCACATGGCTGCACCTCAATGCATTTAGGCATTGAGGTGGTCAAGACAACTTGCTGAAGTGCAAAACGAGCATCAGAATGGGGAAGAAAGGTGATTTAAGTGACTTTGAACGTGGCGTGGTTGTTGGTGCCAGACGGGCTGGTCTGAGTATTTCAGAAACTGCTGATGTACTGAAATTTTCATGCAAAACCATCTAGGGTTTACAGAGAATGGTCCGAAAAAGAGAAAATATCCAGTGAGCAGCAGTTGTGTGGACGAAAATGCCTTGTTGATGTGAGAGGTCAGAGGAGAATGGGCAGACTGGTTTGAGATGATAGAAAGGCAACAGCAACTGAAATAACCAACCAAAATCTCTGAGGAATGTTTCCAACACCTTGTAGAAAGTATGCCATGAAGAATTAAGGCAGCTCTGAAGGCAAAAGGGGATCCAGCCTTTTACTAGCAATGTGTACCTAATAAAGTGGCCAGTGAGTGTACCTTTCTTTCTGACACATGATTAAATGCAGTGTCCAGTGGGTGGTGGGGGCGAGCACAGTTGCATATATGGTGGTACCATAAAAGCATAGGGCAGCACCAAGGGTACCACACAGGTGTTTACCAGCGGTTATGAAGAAATGCAATGGAAACTTTGTTGCTTGGTCAAGCTGTGGAATATACCTTGTAAACAACAATAAGCCTCTGGACATTTTTTCAGTTGCAGTTGCTGTTGCAGTTGCTTTATATAAAAGCAGACAGAATTTCTTCAGAAATGTTCCTGAAGTTTTGTATGTAAAATGGAAGTGATGCACTAATGTGGAGCTATAATAAAGATTAGCGTGAGTTTCAGGAGGCTCATCTCTCATGTGTGTGCGCTCAGTTTTGTATGTAAAAACTTCACATACACACGGTTTCTTATGCGCATGATTTACAACTTACTTGCAGAACTATAATGTATATGCAGAACCCCCTAGTGGTGGAAAAGTGAATTCACCACAAAAACCATCATGAGATGCACAAACTCTCAATGATTATCAGCTACTTCAGTATAAGTGACAGAAGGACTGGTGACTTTTGAGCTCATACCCTGTAAAAATGTTTCCTCAGTCAACATAAAAAATCTGCTGTAGTAGCGAGTAATAAAATAAGGATTTAGATTCTTGAGGATTTCAAATATTTAACATTTTAACATTTAATCCACATTTAGGAATTGCACATCATTTTGATTCACATCTGATGTTCAATGTAAACAAGAAAACTGCTATACACAGAGAAATAAATGTGAAATTGTATTAAGTGTAAAAAAATGCCTTGTAGACTTTATAGACTAGGATTAAAAATCTGCACAATGAAGTAAAATTATAATTATTCAATCTTCATATTTATTTTTTACATGTAAAATAAACAGCTGTATTTTAATCAATAAGAAAAATTTTACACACAACACCAGCTTTTTAAATGCTTTATAGGCTACTGAGGATTTTAAAGGAAGTTGTTAATCATATATTCACTCCAAATATCTAAGGTCACCACAAATATCTCAACAAAACACTTATGACAGCAAATGTTCCACCAGATGCCACAGATCCACTTAAATGAGCCGTAGCGTCCAGTGTGGTGTGCATGCATGCAAAGAGCAGCTGGACTTTGTAGGTTACTCAGAATTCAGCATAACACCTTTAAAGTGGAGGTCTACAGCATTCAGCTACAGTCATTCTGTGTCCTAAACATCACTGTCAAGTCTTTACAACTTTATTAAAGACCTAGATGTGGTTTGAAGGGGTTGATAGACATTTTAAGGCTGTATTTATGGAAAAGATTTGGGTGACTATTGACTTTTAGTGTTTGTTAGCAATATTAACCTTGTAGCTCCTGAGCTAAACTAAAGAAGCAACATTTAGACAACAACCTCTCTTGTCGACGACATCTGAGGTGGACAAATGTGTAATTAGATTTTTGAGCAATCCATTCCTTTAAGTTTGCACACTTAGGCCCAATCCCATTTTACCCCTTGCCCCACCACTTAGCCCTTCGTTTCACATCTAGGGTTAGGGTGTCTCAGTTTTTGTTGAGATAGAGGGGTGAAATGTTCTACCCCTCTGTATCAAATGGAGGGTTTTTCAGAGGCACACTCCAAACCAAGCTTTATGAAAAAATAAGAAAAACCAGCAAGATGGCTTCACAAGCCACCAAAGAAACCCATAAATATATGTATTTTCTCCATTAAAAAAATATGATAACCATTGTATTATATTCATTTAATGACATTTCAATGTATTATGATTGTTTTCTTCATAACAAGGACAAAAACGCTAATAGTTTGCTAGTGTCTTGGTAGCTAGCTATAGCTAACTTTCCCATTCCACCTTAAATAGTCCAGCAGTATTGACGCCTGAAGCGCCAGAATGTAACTGCTGCATCATTTAAGGTGGAATGGGAAAACTGGAACAAGAAGCTGGTGAATAGTTGACTTCAGCTTCATATCACCAAAGAATTAGGGTTGGGAAATAATAAATAATTGTCTCATATCCCCTCTTTGAAAGCATATGAAGCCATAAATGTAACTAAAGCCCAGCAGCAAGGTTGCTGAACCTTTTCCTTCTCTTCTATCACTGAAGACGGGAAGGGTCGCCTGCAGAGCAGCAGGATCGTGCCTTATATGAAGTGTGGCTGCAGGTACTTCTGCAAGGCTTTTTACAAGTAGAAACAGTGAATTAGCACGAAGTAAAAACCTTAAGCTAAAGTCTTAGAATGAAACCACATTCAATTGTATGATATATAATATATAGTACAAATTCATTGTAAGATGTCTTGCATTGCATTAGCTTCTTTGTAAGAGACCTGGCCAGAATCAAACTCGCTTACACCTGAAATCAAAACAGATAAAAGAAAAAAAAAACATTTTCCCATGAGCCCGAAAGTGCTTAAAAGGCAAAAATGTGTTTGGTGTCTGAGATTTGCTTCTTAATTTTCTCACAGGAGATCTGAGTTATCAGAAGTGATGTCATGCTGTAAACAATTGGAACAAACTGCGAATCATCTGCTTATGATTGAGCTCCATTACTGCACTTTAGGCTTAATAAGATCATTTCAAAAATATTTAAGCCTTTTCACATTATTTTTTAAAAGTTATAAGCTTATTCTTATGTACTTTGTACTTCCTTTTCATTTCCCGTTTAATGATTTTAAAGCTGCTTTTTACTTTTATTGATTTTTACTCTAAAGTGAAACCACTAAGCACAAGTATATTGAATTGCCTTTGTGTATGAAATGTGCTTATATAAATAAGCTTGTCTTGTCTTGCCTTGCTCATGTCACCCAAGTAGTTTTTGGGACACCAAACACTGATTGGCCAATTAAAAGCATTTGGGGTATCATTGATTTTTCACTGAACTATTCAATTGAATAACAGTCCATTATAGACCATTTCACAGATGTTGTATTTTGCTCCTCACTCTGACTCTCTCACCTCTCACTCCGAAACCACAGAGCTGTAGATCACTACTGTATTTTTACTTACAGTTTTCTTTTTGGTTGTTGTGGTTACGCTGCTGTAGATGACGTCATTTTCACGATCCAATGCAGATGAAGACTGTGGACACAATATGCTCAGTAACTTAATCTCTTAATGTTTCAGTAATCAAATACCGTTTGCATGCAGCAGTAGTTTAGGCAGTGAAACACATTTAATAAAAGCATGTGTCCGATCACCACAGAGACTATTTCTGCCCAATGAAGACGACATAAGTGGGGTATAATCTGACAGCTGAGAGGTACAAAGAAGAGGAACAACACCTAAACCACCCTCATCTCCACACTGACGGATCCTTGTCCATAGTCAGTGACCAGCACTGCTGAATTCTGGGATGCGACCGTACCTGGAGTGGTCATACTTTCCTGAGTTTCCTGACTGCTTAAATTTGTAGTCACAGCTGTTGCTAACATGAGAGAAGAAGAGAGAAAAAACAAAGTGGTGAGTTAAACAACATTACAGCTTGATGATCAGCAGGTATGAACAGTATTTCTGATACATGGGATCTTACTTGAAGGTCTTTCAGTGACAGTGAGGTGAACAGTAACTCCCACATCTCCTGCATTGAACCAGTACCAGCCAGCATCACTCTTCTGCAGACCACTCATCTCCACACTGACGGATCCTTTTCCATAGTCAGTGACCAGCACTGCAGAATTCTGGGATGTGGTAGTCTTCCACACTGTGAAGCATGTCCAGTCTTTAAATCTGCACCACTTCTTCTCTTTATTCTTATATTCAGCACTGTAGAGACACTGGACACTGCCTCCTTCCTGACCACTCACTCTGCTGTTTATCACCGACACAGCAGGATCTGAATAAAGAGGCAGAGAATGAGTCGTATAAATACATCCTCCATCATAAATAACACGTCTAAGTTACAGTGAACAGATTCTACTTCACACAGAGAGACGTCTTACCTGAACTGACCGTCAGGTACACATAATCACCGTCATCTGATCCGCCACTAATTTCCACAGCACACCAATAATATCCAGAGTCAGAGTCTTGGAGGCTCTTCAGTTCCACAGTAAACATATTCTGGGTTGGATGATCAGTGACTGATGTTCTTCCACTTGTGTTTGTATAGGCTACTATTTTACAGAGGAGCCAGTCCCTCCCTTTACACCAGTATTTACGCTTTGATTTGTATTTCTCATCATAAAAACATGGAATAGTGAGAGATTCTCCACGTCTTACAGCTAAATTCTTCAAATCAAATCAAATCAAATTTATTTATATAGCGCTTTTTACAACTGATGTTGTCACAAAGCAGCTTTACAAAAATGGGAATCACAGCACAGAGAATCAGACAAAACACTGAACA
Source organism: Pygocentrus nattereri (assembly GCF_015220715.1). Classification (NCBI taxonomy): domain Eukaryota; kingdom Metazoa; phylum Chordata; class Actinopteri; order Characiformes; family Serrasalmidae; genus Pygocentrus; species Pygocentrus nattereri. Next base: position 13,061,646 of record NC_051229.1, on the reverse strand, counting down.
TAATATACAGAATATACAGAATATACAGAACCCCTGTGAGCGCTGAGGCAAGGAAAAACTCCCTCAGAGCTGGAGGAGGAAGAAACCTCGGGAGGACCAAGACTCACATCTAAAAGGGGGGACCATCCTACCACTGGTCAGACAACTTATAAGTTAAACATTGAAAAGTCAATTTTACATCCACGCAGTTCTAATATATTCAGGTGTGTATAATCAACAGTGGAAACAATTAGAGTTCATATAGATTTGGATGTGATCTGTAGTGGAGAAGCTGCGTTCCAGAAACTTCCATCAGTCTGAATTCTTCAGTGTCTTCATGCTCTCAGAATCTGTCAGGAAGAAGTCAAATTGTACTACAGCATCAGTGCTACACTTAACATGGGATCTGCAAAGGTTCTTTAGCAAAATCAATGGCTATACATTTACTTTCCAATTTATCAGATCCATTTACAATATAGATGCAATGTAACAGTTACAGACTGTAGTCCATCTGTTTCTCTGCATAATTTGTTAACCCCCTTTCACCCGATACATCAGTAGTTAGGATTCTCCCAGTGTGTGTGTGTGTGTGTGTGTGTGTGTGTGTGTGTGTGTGTGTGTGTGTGTGTGTGTGTGCGCATTGCACAGAGTGGATTAGGCACAGCACAACATGTCAGTGTAACCACCAACCAAAAAATCCAACCAATATTGTCATTGGGTCAGAAACTGACCACAGATGAAGGAATAGAGAATGGCTTACACAAACTGTACAGCAACAGATATGGACGATCAAGGCAGAGTGGACAGTAAGCGGTCAAAGTGTTTATAAACTCCGGTGGCACTGCTGTGTGCAGAGTCATGGCAGTGCTAAGAATGATCCAACACCCAAATAATACTGTGGTGGTCTTGTGGAGTTCCTGACCATTAGTGATCGTGAAAAAGAGCGGCCAACATATTGTGAAGAGAAATCGAGTAAAATCTGTAATTCCAAAAAGTTTCATTTCAAAATGTTGCGAATCCTTTTGTAACAGTGTTGAATGTAATGATTTTTTGAAAAGAATAAAAGATGGTATATAATGAAAGATACAAGTTGATATTTCTCTAATGAAGATGGTATTAATCACAACACAGCACTGATGTTCCTTTTACATGTAAAGCTCACTAACAACGTAAATCTTTTAAAAAAATCTTGAAAGATTTTGATTCTGTATTTTGGAACAAAACCCCTTTTGTGCATTGTAGCACTACACAGTGCACCTATATGGTAAGTGGACCTGATAACGTTGGGCAACAAGTGCAGATACATGCTGTACACAGTAAAACTTGCATGAAAATAAATTGTATTTGAGTTGCATAATGTAAATGTCTTGGAATTCACTTCAAACAGTTGTAATCATTTCAACTTCATTAAACAAGTTTCATGAAACAGTCATTCAGAATGCTGATAAAGCATCACTGCATTGTAAACAGCATCATTTCAAATAACGGAGGGATTACTGGAGCTGTTCCATGATTAGACGAGCACTCTTCCTCCATAGTTTATGTGTCTCACTGCTGTGAACTGACATCATACGACTGGCAATAAAACACAGCCAGCTTCATCAAATGTGGGAGTCGAGCTGCTTTAGCAGTTGTAGTGGGAAATTTGATCAGCCATTTTTCAGACGCCCCCTAAACAAGCGGTAACGGTTGTGTGGTGAAGGAGAGACACAGACCCCTGTTTAATCAGAGTGAGCACAATGATCAAACCAATCGATCTGATCTAGATACAGGTTTGAATCGATGTCATCAAAATTGTGATCGTTACAGAGTAAACATTGATGGTCAGGTGTTGTGCCGAATTCCGACTGCCAGGCAGAGTCCGACTGTCCCTCGCGTGCACGCGCTTCAAATAAACGTGTGAACGTGACGGATTTCTGGTTCTTTCTGTGTGTAAATAAAACTTTATCTTCAATTTCCCTTCACAGCAAATAGGTGTTGTGTGTTGTTATTATAATAATTATTAATTTGATTAATAATATTAAAAAATGAAGTTATGATTATGTGGACTTGGCTTGTTTTCATATTTATTAATTGTTCATTTGTAAAAAAAAATGAACCCTAGCATTTGCCTATATCGCCTAATGGAAGGACCGGCCCTGAGTATGACGACATATTAAACACAGCTTTAAAGCTCTGGAGCAGTAAAGTTCACATCTGCTGACCTGACGATGCGGTCATTTTTCTAGTCATTGTCCAGCAGCCAGACTCTCATTGTTTTCATAGCAGGACACATTAAGGAGACGCCTTTCAATACAGGGTGTGTGAATATTAATAGAAAGTAAATGGACAGTTAAAATGAAGAGAAAACATGAAATGGGCCTCCTTGTCTAAGACTGACCATGACTAAGTATAAATGAGTTAGAACTGCTTATTAATAATAATATAGCTATTTATCCCATTATAGATCAACATTTAATGACAGAGACAGAGAATGATCACCAAAACCAAATAACTTTAAGGAGCTGAATAAGAATTCATGTTGGTTTATGAAAGAGGTGTTCCAGTGTTCTCTGAGCCACGATGACCGCTCAAATGGGCGTGGTTTGAAAGGTTTTATGGTTAAAGTTTCTGGCATTTAAATATTGATGTGATGAATAGTTAAAAAACACTCGTCTGAAATAAATGTGGAGGAAAGAAAGTGATAAAAATGAAGACGACTTCAAAGGTTTTATGGTTTTTACTCGTTTTTTATTTCATCTTTTATTTTCTTTTCTGTGATTTTCTTTTATTTTATTTTGGTTGTTAGTGTTTAATCTAGTGATGACAAACCGTTAGTGAAAGGTCAATTATCCTCAGACATGCGTGTAGAAACATTCTGCTCTATAAAATGGAAAATGTTACAAGGTTTTAAACAAAAAATATTTTTATGTTTTTAAAATAAAATAGACTATATGACATTTTGGCTAAAATGGAAATGACTGCATGTTTTTTTACTGAAAATATAAAATGAAAAAAGCTCCATGACTTTTTCTACTAAAATATAAAAGGATCTTCTCAGTAAATGAATGTGTTTGTGTTCACACACTAGTAGTGATTAAAACACTGGTGTCATAATGTGTTTTGTACAGTTACACAAACTCACTCCTGAGTTACTGCATAGCTTCACCTTCACTCTGAATCAGAGAGAAACAGGTTCAGCAGCGGCGTCCAGAGGTTTGTGCTCTCCAGCTTTTGATGAGTTTCTCACCACCTTTAGACGGGGTCCCGTCCCACATGGTCCTACCAATTAAAAGTGCAAGAAGAGCCACATATGTCCCTCCATCAAGATTCACAATACACCGTTACCTACCACACATACCTGTTATACCATTCTTATCTATTACATCATCACATAGCTGTCATACCATTCATACCTATTACATCACCACATAGCTGTCATACCATTCGTAACTATTACATCATCACATCACATACATACACTGTAACCACTTGCTGTAATTTTTACAGTAAGATCTTTCAGCAAACCAACTGTTTTACTATTTTGCGTTGTAATACTGTAGAACGCCATACATCGTGGGACGCCACATGAATACAACTGTCAACTGTATATTTAGCAGTAAAAAATTTGCAAAAAACCAGCGGCTGTTTTCCACCGGAAAAAAAGAAGAATCTTGGGAATTCAAGCAAACGAAACAAGCAGTCTTTGTGAGTAAAAACCTTTCTTTTCGAAATGCATGGAATGTTAGACTAAATGCTAAACATGTCATGTTAACATTAGTGCTTTCTATAAAGCTGCCCACCCTGGCTTGGCTGTGTTCATTTAGACCGTCAAACTGGGATGCGCTTGTGGCAGAAACCTTCATACGAAAATGGTGATGTAAAAACGGATTCTAATGCACTTAAAATGTTTGTGTGTGTCTCGTGGTGTCACGTCTGTTAGCGTCTGTTATCGTTATCGGTTCAGGACGCTAGCGTTAGCTCACGTAGTTAGCTAGCTAATGCTACTTGGTGTTGTAGCCATATAACTGCCTGTGTTCGCCACTTAGCTCGCTATCTAGTTAGCTAATTTTAGTCTTAGTGAGACCAGACATACCGAGTCTCCCGCAATCAATAGTGTCTCCCTGATGCCCGGAAGTCAGATAAAATCTCCCGGAATCCAGAAGTAGTGGCCCAAGAGTGAACACAAACGCGCGCGCAGGCGACACAGACTTTTCCCCCCAATCGCGCGTGGGAAAGAGGGGGAGAGGGAGAGAGCGGCGCTCCCCTCGTGTGCATATTCATGAAGCGCATGCGAAACAGAGAGGGTTCCCAGAGTTGTTCCCAGAATATTGAGAGAGAATGCACTGCAGGAATTGGAAGCAAGCAACCCAGAAAGCAGATGCCAGAGAAAAACTACACTTGGAAGTCCTAGATTATGTCTGAACTGGAAGCAATGGTCCCACATTACAATTTACCAGTTGATGAGTCCTTTGGCAAACTGTCGAAGGTCCGATCTGTGAGCTCAGGGCAAGTAAGATTTGAAGATTTGTGGAGCTGTGCAAGTTTATGAAACTGCTACTGGTGTTTCCGAATTGTGATGTAGAAAGTTAGGTAGGCTAATGTCGAAGCCTTTGCTGTAAAAAGAAGTTCTGTATGTTTGTGGAGTTTAAAGTAAAGTTATGTTTGTTGCATAAGATGTATTGTATTTATTTATTTATTTTTTGGTGCGGGGTGTTGGGAGAAGTGTCTCCCTGAAATTAATTTTTGCAAGTTGGGATGTCTGTGAGACCATCAATGTCATATAAACATCTGAGGTTGATCAGTCCTAAATAGGAACGATTGTTGAAAACGATGTTATAAAATATCCTGTTGGCTGTTTTTATTCCTTGGTTGGTTTGACTGTGTGCCCTACAGGTAGCTAAATGGCTAGCTAGCTACCGAAAGTGGTAACTAGCTACTAGCTGTTGTCGACCCTAACCGTTGCTTCCACGTTGTAAGGTTTTCAGATGAGAGACACAAAAGATCTTTTTCATCAATTTATTTTTTTTGTTAAACTCAGAAAGCGACCATTGAGGGTAACATTGTGTTTGAGATTGAGAAAATATAGCTAAGCTACCTAGCAACTAAGAATTCCTCTTTCAATTTCAGGCTAGCATTAGTTTAGACAGTAAAACAGGTTATTAGTTTGATAATGTTTGGAACCACTGCCGTAAGTCATCCATTTGGTGATAACTAGCTTTTAACTTATAACACCACAGATTGTATTTTTCCTGCATTTTTGCAATTTATGCAGTTTCTCAGGTTGTGTTCTTTTCTGCAGTTTAAGTATCTGGCATCACTGTGATGCGCTAACTTGATTTGTTGAGGTTTGAATATTCATTTTAGGTTTGAGCTTAAAGTAAATAATGTACATTTGCAAGTTGTGCAACAGTGAGTGTAGTACTCTTCTAGCCTTCACCCAGCACATGAAGTTGCATAGAAATGCACCAAACCAGACATTTACTTGTGGTATCCCAAATTGCTTACGTTCATTTAGAAAAATTCACTGCTTTTAAATCTCATTTGTATAGGGATCACAAGGAATATCAAAGATTTAGTAGACATTCCTGGTTTCGGTTAACAGATTCAAAATGAATTTGTCATACAGAAGGTTGTCAGTTTGAATGTGGGTATTTGAAAGATTTCATTTCTCACTTGAAGGGCCATTTACAACAGGGCAGACAAATTGGTTGTCCTTTCAGAGGATGTGTGGAAACATTTAAAGTAAAATCCATGTTTGCCTCTCATATATCTAGAGCACACAAAAACAGCTCAGTTGAACATCTTCAGGAAAACGTGCTGGTAAAACCAAGTGAAACTATTAGGCCTACTCAGTCTTGATCCATATCTGAGTGATGATGAACCTGAGCACTTTGAATCAAATGTTTTCCCTGGTGTGCTTAATGTGGATGAAGCTCTCTTCTTTAAGTACTTGATTTTATTTGAAACTTCAAACAAAGTCCTTGGTACCTGCGTCAGTAATTCAGGCAGTTATTGAAGGATTTCAAGAAATCCATGACCTTGGAAAATCTCATGTATTTGCAAAATAAATTAACTGAGAAATCGACATTACTTGGAAGTGATGACATTACCATCAAAAATGTAATCAAGGAACTTGAAAAAGAAGATCTTCTTAAGACTGGAAGTAGGTTTTTTACAAACAGATCAGCGCCAGAAGACAATGTTCAAAAACAGCGTCGACTATGTGGAACCAACGCCATTATATTTAGGCTTAAATGAATCTGGAAAAGAGTGTTTTGTCCAATATATTCCTTTAAAAGTAACCCTTACTCCCCTATTTGAGTCTGATTCAGTCAGGAAACAGTATGAGAGTGTGCATTCTCGTGTAACAAACCCTGATGTTCTGCAAGATATTTGGGATGGAAAGGCTGTATTGCAGAATGAATTGTTTCAGACTGAAGGAACATCTTTAGCCCTGATACTCTATCAAGACTCATTTGAGGTGGTAAACCCACTGGGTTCAGGGAAAAAGAAACACAAGGTGCTTGCTGTTTATTTACCTCTAGGTGATATCCCACCATGCTACAGATCAAATACTGATCACATGCAACTTGTGCTTTTGTCCAGAGAACAGGATTTTAAACATTTTGGACAAGAAGCAGTTTTTAGGCACTTGATGAAAGATCTTAAGGAGCTGGAGAATAGTGGTATTGTCCTGAAGGATGGCCGTGTTTTGAGGGGTGGTTTGTGTGCCATAGCTGGGGACAATCTGGGCTTTCACAGTATTGGAGTCTTTATGGAACATTTTAGTAAGAGTGCATATTTTTGCCGATTTTGTGACATTGACTGAGAAATGTTTCAGTCACATCCATTGTCAACTGGTACAACAAGAACCATCCAGTCCTATCAAGAGAATCTGCAGGATAGAGAAGTGATTGAAAAGGACAGTGCAGTTGGCATAAAGTTTGATTCAGTTTTCAACCAACTCAGATATTTTCATGTGTGTCAGCCTGGTTTACCTCCGTGTCTGGGTCATGATCTCTTTGAGGGTGTCATATAATTTGACTTAGCACTGTATATTAATCATTTAGTAACTCAGGGAAAGCATTTTACCTATGCAGAGTTAAACAGATGCATCAGTCAGTTTAAATATCTTGGTGCTGATGCTAATGACAAACCTCCTGGTAGTGAGAAGTTGTCTGGACATGCTGTGCAAAACTGGTGTCTTTTGAGAGTACTACCTCTCTTAATTGGGGACAGAATTGAAAAATCCAGAAGATAGTACAGTATGGCAGTTGGTTTTGCTTCTGCGACAAATAGTGGGTTACATATGTGCGCCTGTTATTACTCTGGATCAGGTGGCCTATTTGAAAGTTCTCATTGATGAATATATTGATTTCAGAGCTCACACCTTTCCAGAGCATCTCCTAAAGCCAAAACATCACTATCTGTGTCACTAGCCTGCACTCATCATTAAGTTTAGGCCTCTTATACGTTTGTGGACATTAAGATTTGAAAGCAAGCGTACTTATTTTAAACAGTGTGCTCAAAAATTGCACAATTTTAAAAACCTATGTGCAACCCTAGCAGAGAGGCATCAGCTCCTCCAGGCATGCTTGAGTGCTGGCAGTATGTTTCCTCCTGTTATTCAGATTGACAAGGGAACTGAATTTTATTCCAGTGACTACAGTGACAAGATTAAAAAGGCAGCTTCTCCATTTGATTTTGTGTCCAGCAATACATTTGCTGTTAATGACATAACTGTGAAAGGTACAAAGTACAAAAGGGGGATGTATGTAGTCATTGGAAGGGATGAGGAAGGATTGCCAGTTGGAGAAATCAAGCTGATCTTGGTGCATTGTGATTCTTCAGTGACGTGGATGATGAGCATAGAGGGTCAGGTGGTCTTATCTCCACATCCCAATTTTGTGGCGGGCTTGGCAACATTGTTTGTGTCATTCTACAATTTCAACCTGAAATACCAAGAAGAGGTCTCATGCATGCTGGAATTTATCCAAAGGTAAATCATTCTGTTATTGTAGAATATACCCTGACTGGCCACTTTATTAACTACACCCAAGTACTCCATAGCATTTGCACTCTTTTTTCAATTAATCAGCTCCATATACCATATAGCAGCACTTTGTATTTCTACTGTTACAAACTATAGTCCACCTGTTGCTCTGCATTCTTTGTTAGCCTCTTTCATTCTGTTCTTCAATGGTCAAGACCCCCACAGAGCAGGTATTATTTGGGTGGTGGATCATTCTCAGTGCTGCAGTGACACTGTTGATGTGGTGACATGTTAGGTGCGCTGGATTGGACACTGTGTTCACTCACTGCATCCACACAGCAATACACGTGTCCACTGTGTGATGGCCCATCCTAGATGCCGCCGAGCCCAGAGAAGTTGACACTGCTTCTGGACATGGTTAACATAAGGCTTCTTTTTGCACAGTAAGGTTTAAGTGGCGTTTGTGAATGTAACTCTGTATTGTAATGCTTGACAAAGGTTTGCTAAAGTAATCCCTTGCCTATGTGGTAATATCAGCTATTGTTGAATGGCGGTTCTTGTTGCAGTGCCGTCTGAGGGATCGGCAATCACGGGCGTTCAGCTAAAGCTTGCACCCTTGGCCTTTAAGCACTGAAATTCCTCCCAATTCCTTGAATTGTTTAATGATAATGTGCACTGTAGAGGGAGAAATACACATCTCTTTCAATCTTTCTTTGAGGTGCATTGTTTTTAAACATTTCAATCATTTTCTCACGCATTTGTTGATAAACTGGTGATCCTCTGGCCATCTTTGCCCCTCAAAAACCCTTTCCTGGATGCTACTTTTGTACCAAACCATGATTATAATCACCTGTTTGAAATCACATCATTATTTAGCTTTTATACGATATTACTAGTCCTAAATTGCCCCGTCCCAACTTTTTTTGGAATGTGTTGCAGGCCTGAAATGCAGGAATGGAAAATTATTAATATCAGTATCTTGACTGTGTTATGCTGATTCTGTTAGAATGAAACTGGAAGTGATGCATTGGGTTGCATATTTTATTTTGATATTAAAAATGCTTAATTGAAGATAAGCTAATTGAACATGCTGTATTATTTGCAAAGTGCATACTTTAAAATCATGTAACTTCATACAATTATGCCACTGTTCACAGCAGAGCTTTAAAGAAATTAGAAAACCTTAGCTAATTGTAAATTTTACAGTAATATATCAGTAAAATTTTACTGATATATTACTGTAAATATATCCTGGCACAGTTTTTTTGCATACAATGTTTTTCACACAACGTTTCCAAAGTATTCATAAACACATCATATGCTCTATTTACATCATCAACATACACTTCCTTCCAGTTTTGTTTTCTTAAGTCGTCTTTCAATTTCAAATTGTAAACACTGGCAAATGATCACTTATGTAAGTTATCAAAATCCCACTCAACACCTTCTTTTCTTATATTTGTAAAGATATTATCAATCACTGTATCACTGTGGGTTGTAATTCTTGTTGGTTTGGTTATTAAAGGATAAAGACTTGTACATTGTATTAATAAATGTACTAATATTATTTGAATCGGTTTGACTTCCCAAATCAATGTTAAAATCTCCACCCAGAAAAACTGTTTTGTTACAATTACATTCCAAGGCCTCAGTGATTTTGTCTGTAAATAAGTCAATATTTGAACCTGGTGACCTGTACACACAACTAATTATTATATTTTTAGAATTTTCATTTGATATATCAACAGTAATCATTTCCATTCTGCCATCAACAGTTTTTGACATTTTGTCCCTAATTTTACACTTTAATTTAATATCAGTAAATAAAGCAACCCCACCTCTTTTATTGCTTCTATTCATATAATATGGTCTATATCCTTCTATTTTATAATTATTTTTGTTTTGATCATTGAGCCAGGTCTCTGAGACTGCTATTATACTAAAATGTCTATTTATCTGTTCTAAATAGTCTGTTATTTTTAAAAAGTTTGAATTCATGATTCTACTATTAAAATGAATCATAGAGAAACCTCCCTTTACCATTTTATTGTCATTGAATTGCTCCTCATTATAATATTGACAATCCTCAACCACTGGAAAAAAATCTGCATCAACCATAATATCTACATCATATATTTTAGACTGGAAATCTTTGTAAACATTCGTTTATTTATTTATTTTATTTATTTTCCCTTTTCTTTTTCCCTTTCCTTCCTTTTTTATATTTATCTAAACAGAGCATTTGTAAACACATGTTTATTTCTGTTATTTTACTGTTATTGTTGTGCATCACTACTTATCAGCTTCTAACCTGTCTAATTGCTCTAAGGATCTAATCCATAGATCTTTGGCATTCTCAGGCGCATCTTTTGTTTTTATAAAATCTGTACAGTTCATTGTCCATGTTACCTGGATTTTGTTCTGTTTTCTTAGTAATCTGGCTTTCCTGGCAATATCTGCATTCTTTTTAGTGAGATGTTCGTTAATATAAACACTTGTACCTTTCAGATTTCTTCCTTTCTTCAGCAAATCAATCTGATGTTTTCTCTTATTGAACCGAATGATTATTGGTGCTACCGCAGACTTTCCTCTCTGATTTTTGATTGGTAGAGTATGACGAGCTTCAATGTTCTCCTTTTCAATTTCAATGTCTTCACTCTGCAGGAATGGAATTACCTGCTCCTCTGTTGTACTTTCATGTTCTGAATTGTTGTCATTCCTGCTCCTTCTCACAGCCTGTAAATAGCTCAGTGGTTTTATTTCTAATCCTGTTATCATGACCTCATTTACTCGAGAATACTGCTCCAAGTCGGCTGCTCTGCTTCGTAGATCGCGGCCGGTGTAGGTCCCTCTCTGGCGGCCCAGTATCTTGACTGTGTTATGCTGATTCTGTTAGAATGAAACTGGAAGTGATGCATTTGGTTGCATATTAATATTAAAAATGCTTAATTGAAGATAAGCTAATTGAACATGCTGTATTATTTGCCCAGTGATACTGTAAAATCATGTAACTTCATACAATTGTCAAAACCCACTCTTCATAGCAGAGCTTTAAAGAAATTAGAAAACCTTAGCTAACTGTAATTTTTACAGTAATATCAGTAAAATTTTACAGTACTTTATTGGCAACTCGAGTTGCCAGGTATATACTGTAATAATTGGAATTACAGCTGATTATTGTAAAGACTAATTACAGTATTATAATGTATTTATTGCTGATCAAATTTGATGTAAAAAAGTGGTAATACCCTGTCATTTATTTACAGTAAATTACCATTATTATAATACAGTAATATTTTGGAATTTTTAAGTTACTGTTATTTTACAGTCCTTTATTGGCAACTTTTTGCCAGTAATTTACAAAAAATGTAATGCTTGTAAAACTTGCATGGAGTAAAACTTGCATGCAGCTACAGTTGCTGGAAATCTACATGAAACTAAATTGTATTTGAGTTGAATAATGTAAGTGTCTCTGGATTCACTTCAAACTCAGCTGCAACAGTTGCAAGCATCTGAACTTCATTAAAGGGTTTTAATGAAACAGTCATTCAGAATGCTGATAAAGCATCACAGAACAGTTTCTGTCCCTGAGCTGTCAAACTGGTCACACCAGCAGCACCGACCTGAGCTTAACAACAACACTACAGTCAGCCTGACCACCCAGCACACTACACACTGAGCTCCACCAGCTCAGAGGACTGTATGCTGTGCATCTCTGACTGAGCCTTATTTCTAGTATATATATATATATATATATATATATATATATATATATATATATATATATATATATATATATATATATATATAAATATATATATATATACTGTAACTGTTTAAATAAGATCTTTATGCTGCTACTCTCTACCTGCACTGTACACTTTATATACAGATCACTGTTTACATCTTCTTTTTTTTACCAATACTACTTCTGCATTTACTGTACTGTACTGCAATTCACCCTGCACATTTCTGTCTATATAGCTGATACACGTGAATAACTGTCTATACGTTCAGTACACCTGCTATAACCTTGCCTATGCACATTTTGTCTATGTTGGACACTTGTACCTACTGACTATGCACATTTTGTCTTGTCTTATACTGTCTTTTGTCTTTGCACTGTCTACTATGCACCTTTTATTACTGCACTGGAAAAGTAGCCTGATACTGTTTCATTATACTGTACTACCCTGTATTGTATAATGACAATGAAGTTGAATTGAATTGAATTGTATTATATTCAACAGCATCATTTCAAATAACGGAGGGATTACTGGAGCTGTTCCATGATTAGACGAGCACTCTTCCTCCATAGTTTATGTGTCTCACTGCTGTGAACTGACATCATACGACTGGCAATAAAACACAGCCAGCTTCATCAAATGTGGGAGTCGAGCTGCTTTAACAGTTGTAGTGGGAAATTTGATCAGCCACTTTTCAGACGCCCCCTAAACAAGCGGTAACGGTTGTGTGGTGAAGGAGAGACACAGACCCCTGTTTAATCAGAGTGAGCACAATGATCAAACCAATCGATCTGATCTAGATACAGGTTTGAATCGATGTCGTCAAAATTGTGATCGTTACAGAGTAAACATTGATGGTCAGGTGTTGTGGCGAATTCCGACTGCCCGGCAGAGTCCGACTGTCCCTCGCGTGCACGCGCTTCGCGTAAACATGTGAACGTGACGGATTTCTGGTTATTTCTGTGTGTAAATAAAGCTTTATCTTCAATTTCCCTTCACAGCAAACAACACAACAGCGTCTAAAGCTAAACAAAGACTCTCATCCTGATGGTTTAGTTTAATATTACCAAATAAAAACGATTGTTGCTACTTGAGAACTGTTGGGACTGAAAGCCTTTCAGTTCTAACGATAAGAATGACGACATATTAAACACAGCTTTAAAGCTCTGGAGCAGTAAAGTTCACATCTGCTGACCTGACGATGCGGTCATTTTTCTAGTCATTGTCCAGCAGCCAGACTCTCATTGTTTCCATAGCAGGACACATTAAGGAGACGCCTTTCAATACAGGGTGTGTGAATATTAATAGCAAGTAACTGGACAGTTAAAATGAAGAGAGAACATGAAATGGGCCTCCTTGTCTAAGACTGACCACGACTAAGTTTAAATGAGTTAGAAGTGCTTATTAATAATAATATAGCTATTTATCCCATTATAGATCATCATTTAATGACAGAGAGAGAATGATCACCAAAACCAAATAACTTTAAGGAGCTGAATAAGAATTCATGTTGGTTTATGAAAGAGGTGTTCCAGTGTTCTCTGAGTCACGATGACCGCTCAAATGGGCGTGGTTTGAAAGGTTTTATGTTTAAAGTTTCTGGGGTGTAAACATATAAAGTGATGATTAGTTGTTTAGTTAAGAAAGTGATAAAAATGAAGACGACTTCAAAGGTTTTTATGGTTTTTACTCGTTTTTTATTTCATCTTTTATTTTCTTTTCTGTGATTTTCTTTTATTTTATTTTGGTTGTTAGTGTTTAATCTAGTGATGACAAACCGTTAGTGAAAGGTCAATTATCCTCAGACATGCGTGTAGAAACATTCTGCTCTATAAATGGAAAATGTTACAAGGTTTTAAACAAATTTTTTTTTTATATTTTTAAAATAAAATAGATTATATGACATTTTTGCTAAAATGAAAATGATTGCATGTTTTTTTACTGAAAATATAAAATGAAAAAAGCTCCATGACTTTTTCTACTAAAATATAAAAGGATCTTCTCAGTAAATGAATGTGTTTGTGTTCACACACTAGCAGTGATTAAAACACTGGTGTCATAATGTGTTTTGTACAGTTACACAAACTCACTCCTGAGTTACTGCATAGCTTCACCTTCACTCTGAATCAGAGAGGAACAGGTTCAGCAGCAGCGTCCAGAGGTTTGTGTTCTCCAGCTTTTGATGAGTTTCTCACCACCAGGCTTGGAGTCTGAGCTGCTGATGGATTTGTGTCTTTCTCCTCCTCAGAAATAACAATGTGTTCTCTTTGTGGAGGAAACTCCTCTTAGTCCGACAACACGACGCACGTGACAATGTTTGAACAAATCGCGCGGGATATTTGACCATCATCTTCAAATGAAATGTATATAATCTCTGATGTTATTGAATTATTTACATATTTCCTAGGTGACGTCGCGTGGGAAAATTATTTATATATTACCCACGTGACGTCACGTGGGAACATTGTTTACATATTTCCCACGCGACGTCACGTGGGAACATTGTTTACATATTTCCCACGTGACGTCACGTGGGGAAATTAGGTATATGTTACCTGTGACGTCACGTGGGAACATTGTTTACATATTTCCCACGTGACGTCACGTGGGAAAATCAGGTATATATTACCCACGTGACGTCACGTGGGAAAATTGTTTACATATTTCATGATGTCATCGCATAACTCTCTCATTCTGACATGTACCGGTTCTATCTTTACTCACCAGAGTTTGAACGCTGTGCAGGGGAAAGAACTGTAGCTGCGTAAGATTGATGTTTATTTAAGCCTCTTTCAGCAGCCCAGTACATTTAGAATGTAGCTCAACAAAAACCCCAAAAGTCCATCCCCACTGCTCTCTTTAAACCAGCCGTATTAGTTATGAAAACCGCAAGTCGTTCACCCTGTGTGACGGAGAAAGAACCTGACAGTGAAAAGAAGAGAGACTGCTACTGCTGCTCATCCCTCCTGTCTCCATTTGTCCTTCTTTGCTCTTTTTTAAAGGCATCCATGCTGCTGACACCAAATCCACACCAGCTGCCTGTTATTAAGGGCCTCCATTCACCTTCCCTGCTCCACAGCTTTGCTGCAGTGTTGTACTAGGCCACCTATATGCTATAAAACTCATTAAAACTTACTGACAGTTCTTTTACTCAGATAATGGAAAATTCTGTTAGAGTACACACACACACACACACACACACACACACACACACACACACATATACATATATGTCATGTATGCTGCACTGTAAAAAAAAAAAGTTCAGCAAACTTTAAAAAAATGTCAACTTATTACAAGTGATTTTTTGAGTAAATTGAACTTTTCGCTCAAAAGTCTGCCCAACTCAAAATATAAAGTTAAATTATGAGTTCACTTAACTTAAAATATTTTGTCCATAGAATGAATTAGAGGACAAAGCAATGTTAGTTGGGAGAACAAAAGCTATCACAACTTGTAAAAATGAGTCCAGATGGTTAACTTAATATTTTAAGATAAAAGCAATAAAGTAATATAGTATATTTATCGTAATAAAGAACACAATCCAACAAGATGAACATTAATAAAACATTTATTAAAAATTACTAAAACATTTAGTAAAGACATTTTCTCCAAACTATTCTTTTAATGGAAAAATGGGGTAAAATGACAATGGAAACAAGAATGTGTACTGGCCAGAGTAACACCAAATTCACCTTTGGACTGAACTGTTCTTTAAACTACTGTTTAGTCATTTTCATATTGGGCCCAATTAAACAAAATAAAAAGTAAAGAACATTAAATAAATTGCCATGTATTCAATTGCAAATGCCCAACAAATGCAGAACAAAAACTATAAAATCTGCTAGATAAAATTCAACATAAAAACTCTTCCAGGATAATTGCAATGTTTGTGACTTCTGGCAGAGATGTCGCAGCAGCCACGTTATCTTTCATTACAGAAAGAATTCCAATCTGTATTCTTTCCAATCTGTAATCATTGGTCTAGTGGTCCTCAGCATCTGTTTCCTGAGAGGGAGAGAGAGAGAGAGAGATCAAAATATTTTTATACATTCACAAAGCACTAAGCATATCGTCCATGTAGGTAAAGGCACAACTTACCAGACGTTTCTTCAGTAAACTGGATGGATTTTCCCGCAGAAAAAGGGGCAACCCCTCAAGTACTGTCCTTTCCCGACTGACAACAATATCAGTCAACTGAGCAAATACACATGGTTGACAATACTTGTAGCAACCAGCAGCTCTGGCTCAGTGTTTAGCAAGTGTATCAAGAACCATGTTCATTCCTGTTTGTAAACATATTTTTAAGGTAATATGAACAATATGCAAGTAGCCAACATGCAAGTAGCTACTCCAGATACAGACTACAGAAATACATATGAAATTAGGCAATAACCATTATAAGATGTTAAACTGCGACCACGCAGGGACGAACTTGGCCAGCAACAAAGATATTTCATTGTTGCTGCACCATAGTAAGTAAACTCTAGATATTATGCATACATATCCCAGAATATCAGCATAAATACTCAAATCAACCCTTCTAGCATGAAGGACATTCAACACTCAATCACTGATATCACATTTTTTCTCCATTCTGATTGTTGATCTGAACATTATCTGAAGCTTCTGACCTGTATCTGTATGATTTTATGCCCTGCACTGCTGCCACATGAATGGTTGATTACATAACTGCATGAATGTGTAGTCGTAATGTGTACATCATCAACTAAAGAAAAACATTCATCTAAATAATAGTAATTTTACTGACGGCAAAAACCTACTCTTAACATGTCTAATGTAAGTTAACGTAAAAAGAGTAGATTGGGTAATTTTAGAGCATTTCTATTAGCCTATTTATGAAAGTCACACAGGAACAATACCTGTTCATCCAGGTTCTCCAAAAGTATCTTCATTTCCTGCCCAAATGCCTCCCTGTGCCTTCTATACAGCTTAGGGTAGGGTGGAAGGGTGCTGTATATTTGTCTAGAGATTCTTTAATTGTTCTCAGCAGGTTAATGTTTGTGATTCGAAAGAACTCCCTGCAGATCTGCTTACAACAAAGTACAGAAAACAGACAATTTGATTAGTTTAAATTGCCACAATAGACCATTAGTGAAATAAAATACCACAATTCAAAAACACAATGATTTACCTCCTCCTCATAAAAAAGCGCAGGCCACCCCTCCCTGATCTCTTCAACAAGTGCTTCAACCTCTACGACCACTTTGTGCCAAAGAGAGAATGTTGCTTCCATTTTCTGACGAATAAGTGTTGCATCTATGCTCTTTTTCTGAGTTTCTTCAACAATGGCAACTCTTTCATTTTCAAGAGATTCATCTGTCTGGCCTTCTGGGTGATCAGGTAAAAAGTTGACCTCTGCTCTTTTAGACTTCTTCATGTGTGCCTTCAGCCTTTCACCCTCACCTCTTTCTCTTTTCCGGTTGATATTCACTTCTGAGCATCCCGCAATTTTGCACGGTAGTTGCCAAGTTTAAATGTAATGCTCATCACCCAGCCATCCCAACCTGAACCTGTGCCAGGTTCTTTAAGGCATGGATGTTTCTATATAAGAGCAGATGCAACTGACTCAATCTCACATGCATCAGGATAAGCTTTGATTTAAAAAATGGTCTGTGCACACTTGTCCAGTATCTCAGATTTCATGTCCCTGCGGACACCACATAACACCACTGGGCAACACTTTGCAAGTTTCTTGGGCAAACAGTTGTTGGACTTCGGAGTGAACCTGATCTTCTTCTTCTTCTTCTTTCAGCTGTTCCCTTTAGGGGTCGCCACAGCGGATCATCTGCCTCCATCTTGCCCTATCTACTGCCTCCTCTACTTTTACACCAACCATCTCCATGTCCACCTTCACTACATCCATAAACCTTCTCTGAGGTCTACCTCTTCTCCTTTTACCCGGCAGCTCCATCTCCAACATTCTTTGACCAATATATTCACTATTCCTCCAAAACACATCTCCAAACCATCTCAACCTGGCCTCTCTGACTTTATCTCTAAACTGGTCCACCTTCACTGTCCCTCTGATCTGCTCATTTCTAATCTTGTCCATCCTTGTCACTCCCAATGAAAATCTCAGCATCTTCATCTCCGCCACCTCCAGCTCAGCCTCCTGTCTTTTAGACAGAGCCACAGTCTCCAAACCATACATCATAGCAGGACGCACTACTGTCTTGTAAACCTTCCCTTTCACTCTTGCTGCTATCCATCTGTCACACATCAGCCCTGACACCCATGTCCACCCACTCCATCCTGCCTATCCTGCTTGCACCCTCTTCCTCACCTCTTTTTTGCACTGTCCATTGTTCTGGATGGTTGACCCAAGATATTTGAAGTCATCCAACTTTATGACCTCTACTCCTTGCTCTTCACCTTTCCACCTGCCTCCCTCTCATTCACACACATGTATTCCGTCTTGTCTTTACTGACCTTCATTCCTCTCCTCTCCAGTGCAAACCTCCACCTCTCCGGATTCTCTTCCACCTGCTCTCTACTCTCACCACAGATTACAATGTCATCTGCAAACATCGTGGTCCATGGAGCCTCCTGCCTGACCTCATCTGTCAACCTGTCCATCACCATTGCAAATAAGAAGGGGCTCAAAGCTGATCCCTGATGTAACCCTACCTTCACCTTGAAACCATTTGTCACTCCAACTGCACACCTCACCACTGTCTCACTATCCTCATACATGTCCTGCACCACCCTAACATACTTTTCAGCTACACCTGACTTCCTCATACAGTACCACAGCTCCTGTCTTGGCACCCTATCATATGCCTTCTCTAGATCCACAAAGACACAATGTAGTTCCTTCTGACCTTCTCTGTACTTCTCTACCAACTCTCAATGCAAAAATTGCATCTGTGGTACTCTTTCTGGGCATGAAACCAAACTGCTGCTCACTGATCTGAACCTCTCGCCTTAGCCTTGCTTCAACAACTCTTTCCCATACCTTCATGGTGTGGTTCATCAACTTTATACCTCTGTAGTTACTGCAGCTCTGCACATCACAATGATTCTTAAAAATGGGGACCAATACACTGCTTCTCCACTCATCAGGCATCCTCTCACTCTCCAGGATTTTGTTAAACAACCTGGTTAAAAAGTCCACTGCCTTCTCTCCTAAACATCTCCATACCTCCACAGGTATGTCATCTGGACCAACCGCCTTTCCATTCTTTATCCTTTTTAAAGCTGCCCTCACTTCCACCTTATTAATTCTCTGCACTTCCTGATCTACTATCTCTCCCCCTGTTGTCCTCCTCTCTCTCTTGTTTTCCTCATTCATTAGTTCTTCAAAGTACTCCTTCCATCTACTCAACACTCTCTCAACACTCACTAGTACATTTCCCTCTCTATCCTTTATCAGCCTAACCTGCTGTACATCCTCTCCAGCTCTATCTCTCTGTTTAGCGAAACAATACATTTTGCCAGTTTCTCTCACCACCTTAGCTGTAGTTTCCCAGTCCTCAGGTAGCTCCTCACTGCCCCCAGGGCCTGTTGCAATTTTTCCCTGAACTGCCTGCAACCATCCTCCTCCTTCAGCTTCCACCATCTAATCTTTGGCTGTGTCTTCACTCTCTTCCTCTTCTTTGTTTCTAATCTCATTCTACAGACAACCACTCTATGCTGCCTTGCTACACTTTCCCCTGGTACCACTTTACAATCTCCAATCTCCTTTAGGTGGCATCTCCTGTAAGGATATAATCCACCTGTGTGCACCTCCCTCCACTCTTGTATGTCACCCTGTGTTCTTCCCTCTTCTGAAAATACATATTCACCACAGCCATTTCCATTCTCTTTGCAAAATCTACAACCATCTGACCTTCTGCATTTCTGTCTTTCACACCATACATACCCAGCACCTCTTCATCCCCTCTGTTCCCTTCACCAACATGTCCATTGAAGTCTGCACCAATCACTAATCTCTCCTCTCTAGGGACACCATCTACCACTTCATCAATCTTATTCCAAAATTCCTCTTTCTCCTCTAACTGACAACCAATCTTTGGTGTATATGAACTGGCCACATTCAAAATTACACCATCAACCTCCAACTTCAGGCTCATGATCCTGTCTGACACTCTCTTTACATCCAGAACACTTTTCACAAGCTGTTCCTTTCGGATTATCCCTACTCCATTTCTCTTCCTCTCTACACCGTGATGGAACAGTTTGAATTCACCTCCAATGTTCCTGGCCTTGCTTCCTTTCCATCTGGTCTCCTGGACACACAGAATATCTACCTTCCTTCTCCCCATCATGTCTGCAAGCTCTCTGCCTTTACCAGTCATTGTCCCTATGTTCAGAGTCCCTACTCTAACCTCCACACTCCTGCCTTTCCTTCTCTCTCGCTGCCTTCTAACCCGCCTTCGTCCTCTCCTCTTTGATGGTCTTCGACCTACAGTAGTCCAATTTCCACCGGCACCCTGCTGGTCAACAGCACCGGAGGCGGTCGTTGTTAACCCGGGCCTCGACCGATCCGGTATGGCAATCATATTTGTAATCCGCATGATAGTTTTGGCAGAAGTTTTACACCGGATGCCCTTCCGGATGCAACCCTCACCATTTATCTCGGCTTGGGACCGGCACCAGAAGTACACAAAGTACACCCCTAATGGCTGGGTTGCCACCTAGACAAAATAAATACAAAAAATATATTGAGCCTTTATTTTGTATGAATACAAGCCAGCTGACAGTTGCAGTTGTATTGCACCACACACTATGGGCCAGATTTACCAAACAAAATGGCTCAGCTGAGGCATCGATGGGTACACAGAAGGCTTTGCACATGCACATGATGAGCTGTAGGTTTGAAGGTCACCACAAGGTGGCAATGTTGTGATGTGCAGTGCAGGATCCTGTAGCATCATGAAGTTAAGTGCTGCTGCAGAATGTGTTGCCGTGTGACCGTTGATAGACATCAAGTTCAAATTTATCTTACACATTCTAGTACCTTTAGCTGAGCTGACACACAATATTTCCAGAGGTATTCACTCACCCATCCAAATCACTGAATTCAGGTATTTCAATCACTTCCATGGTCACAGGTATAAAACCAAGCATCTAGGCCTGCAGACTACTTCTACAAACATTGAATGAATGGGTCGCTCTCAGGAGCTGAATTTCAGTGAATTTCAGCATGGTACCGTAATAGAAGTCCAGTCATGAAATTTCCTCGCTACTAAATATTCCACAGTCAACTGTCAGTGGTATTATAACAAATGGAAGCGATTGGGAATGACAGGAACTCAGCCATGATGTAGTAGGCCACATAAAATGACAGCGCGGGGTCAGCGCAGAGGTCACCAACTTTCTGCCGAGTCAATCGCTACAGACCTCCAAATGTCATGTGACCTTCAGATTAGATCAAGAACAGTGCGAGAGAGCTTTGTGGAATGAGTTTCCAAGGCTGTGCAGCTGCATCCAACCCTTACATCACCAAACGCAATGCAAAGTGTTGAAAACCACTGGACTCTACAGCAGTGGAGATGTGCAATTTGTATGACTGCATTGTGCCAAGTGTAAAGGTTGGTGGAGAGGGGATTAAGGTGTGGGGTTGTTCTTCAGGAGTTGGGCTTAGCCCCTTAGTTCCAGTGAAAGGAACTCTTAATGCTTCAGCAGACCAAGAGATTTTGGACAATTTCATACTCACAACTTTGTGGGAACAGTTTGAGGATGCCCCCTTCCTGTTTCAACATGACTGCACACCAGTGCACAAAGCAAGGTCCATAAAGACGTGGATGAGCAAGTTTGGTCTTGAAGAACTTGACTGGCCTGCACAGAGTCCTGACCTCAACCCAATAGAATAATAATAAATAATAAATTACATTTATATAGCGCCTTTCACAAATACAAGGTCACTTCACATAGCAAAAAAAAAAAAAAACACTATGCAGAGGAGGAGGAAGAAAAATGTGCATTTAACAGAAAAGTCTTTAAGTCAGATTTAAAAGAAGAAAGAGAAGAGCAGTCCCTGAGGGATTGAGGAAGAGAATTCCAGAGTTTGGGGGCCATGGCACTAAAGGACCTCCCTCCCAAGGTGGAAAGTCTGGTGCGTGGAACAGCAAGTAAGTTATTGCTAGAAGATCTGAGAGAGCGAGTGGGAGTGTAAGAGGTCAGCAGTTCTCTGAGGTAGGGGGGAGCAAGGTTATGTAAAGCTTTGAAAGTGAGAAGTAAGATTTTAAACTTTATACGGGACGGGACCGGTAGCCAGTGTAGATGGGAGAGAATGGGGGTGATATGAGCTGAACGCTTAGTGTGGGTGAGCACTCTAGCTGCAGAGTTCTGAATGTACTGTAACTTTCGGATAGACTTTACAGAGAGACCAACAAAGAGGGAGTTACAATAGTCAATGCAGGACATAATGAAGGCATGAACCAGAGTTTCGGCATCTTTATCAGACAGGAACGTCTTTCATTACGTAAATGAAAGAATGCAGTCTTGGTGAGGAATTTGATGTGCAGATCAAAATGAGTGAGACAGAGATATCATTCAAACTAGGAGAGCAGAGTAAATCAAGAGTATGACCATGAGTGTGAGTTGGAAAATCAACATGCTGCATCAAGTTAAAACACTCTAAAGCTGAAAGGAACTCAGATGTGAAAGAGCATTCAGTATCAACATGGATATTGAAGTCACCAAGCACAATTATGGCAGAGCAAAGAGATGAGATGATTGTGAGGAGTTCATTAAGTTCAGACAAGAAGTTAGCAGCAGGTTTGGGAGGGCGATAAACTAACAGGAACAGTACAGGTGAGGAGGAAACAATCGTCAAGGCAATATATTCAAAGCTTGTAGTACTGAATAGGGAAAGTTCTCTGACCGTTAAACTGGAATGATGAACCACAGCCAGACCACCTCCTCTTCCTTTCAGTCGGGGTTTGAGAGATAACTGTAGCCTGGGGGCGTCGGCATGTTTAAATGTAGGTAGTCACCAGGTTGTTACCAGGTTTCCGAAAGAAAAACCATATCTACGTTTTTCTGGGTGATGAGGTCGTTAATTAACGAGGCTTTATTGGTTATGGATCGTGCGTTAAGATGGACGAGGTTAAAGCAGCGACGGCTGGGAAGAGAAGGTTCAACCAGATTTGAAAGTGGACGGAGATGGCCACGATTTACTCCACGGATGGCTTTAGTGTCACGCTGGCGAGCACGATTATATGTCCATAAATTCGGGATCCGCGCATTAGAGCCATCACGGCCAAAACTAAACGAAGGTCCTCTTTTTGAGCGGTGGCTGTAACGTGGACGTCGAGCAATCCCAAGTGTCCGGCAGAGATTATATGACGCGGAATCCAAGCGCGCATGGCAGGCGAGGTGTGTAAGTTCAGTTCGTGAGTATTTAAACATTGCCAGAGCGTAAAAACAGTAAAAAAAAAAAAAGCAGCACGACTCGAGGCCAAAAACAAAAACTATGGACACCGGCCGTGGACATGATGGAGAAGAGTGAACATGCCAGAGCTCAGACCGCGCACGTTAGCAGGGAGTCCGCGGGTTTGTAAAAAGTATTAAAAATTAATAAGCTTCATCTGACGAGGTATTACATTTTCGAATCCTCATCCAACTGCCTAGACGTTTTTGAATTTGTGTT
Organism: Pygocentrus nattereri; assembly: GCF_015220715.1. NCBI lineage: Eukaryota > Metazoa > Chordata > Actinopteri > Characiformes > Serrasalmidae > Pygocentrus > Pygocentrus nattereri. The sequence continues at coordinate 13,038,326 of NC_051229.1, read as the reverse complement.
AAGTGCAGGCCTTTCTCCTAAAATTCCTTAAATTAGATTTATTTTTATGTTGCTAGCAGTGATATGACGTGACGTGACCTGATGTTTGTTCGCGCACGCGCCAGTCACCTAAATACCCGGCTGGCTTGCCGCCAAACCTGTTAGCGAAACACTGTGGGAAAGTGCAAGTTTTCCGACGTCTGGCTTGACGACCCAAGATTTAAAGACTGGCTTAGGCCAGTGGTTAGCAACAACCGAGAGGCTTTTTGCCACGTTTGCAAGAAGACCATCAACATACTCTGTGTGGGGTTGAATGCGGTAAAATCGCATATGGAGTCCGCTAACCACCAAAGGAGGATGCATAGGCGTGGGGAGCAGCTTCCAATTTCAATGTTCTGCGGTACATCGCCGACATCAACCGCCACTGCTTTGCCGTCAACTGCTCTCCCTACCCGGACTACTGCTAGCAGTTTTCCAAACGATAGCATCGTCAACAGGTGCTCAGATGCCAGACAGCAGCAGACCCAATGCCCCGTCACCACTGCCGCTACGCTGCGAGCTGAGGTGCTGTGGTGTTTGGCCCTTGCAACGAAACACCACTCTTTCAGTTCTAACGAAGGCATTGGAGAGCCTTTTCGCAATATGTTTCCAGACTCCAGCAAGGATAAAACTGCTTACTTTATCAAATTTGGTATTGCGCCATGTTTCAAGAAGCAACTGGTGAAGACCATAAACAAAGCTGGGCCGTTCGTTCTAATGTTTGACGAGAGCCTCAACCAATCCTCAAAAAAAAAAAAAAACAGATGGACATACATATTCGTTTTTTGGAGGATGGCTGTGTCAGGTCAAGATATTTTGGCTCAGAATTCCTGGGACATGCAACAGCTGATGACCTGCTGCAGGACATCAAAGTAAGTTTATTTTCTTATTAATCATTCCTGACTAGGCTTGGGCGATATGGAGAAAATGCCTTGTACCGCGGTTTGACAAAATACCGGCGATATATTTTTTTTTTTACATTTGTACATGTATATTTTATTTACCTGGTGGTGTAAACCGCAGCGTCTCTGAGAAAATGCAGCCTGATTCACGTGAGAGTCACACAGGATAGCATCTAAATGTAACAGGGAATTACTGCAGGAATAGGGAATTCGTAGGAATTTACACCATCTCCCCAGTGCATTTCCAACCCTTATTTGAGCGGAGACTTTGGAGCTTTTAACTTTCTTTTAAGTTAATTGAAACCCAGAAAGAAAGAAGTCAGATAAGATAGTACTTTATTCATCCCCGTAGGGAAATTCAAGCGTCCCGTAGAGCACAGACAGATGTCCAGCCGTCTGATTGTAAGGTAACTAAAACGCTAGCGATCGCCATGGTAATGCTTTTAAATGGATAAATCGCCATCTCAATAAAATGTCACCTTGCTAGACAACATAACTACTGTCACTTAAAATGAACATTTCAATCTCACATTCGTTTGAAACAATATGCAACTTGAAGTCCATACTAGCCATATTCCCATTGTTACTCAGGCAAAATCGGTTGACGTGCTAACGTTAGCAAGCTAGCTATCTCGGTTAAGTGTCAACTATCTGTCTCGTGTATAAATATGGGAGCCGTTGGCATCACACCCATGCAAAAAACATAGAATTATATTCATAGAATTATATTTATATAATCTCACTGGTTATTTAGATATTTAATATTAGGACATCTAGCACTCCTATTCAGGAGACCGTAGCTGTATCCTGTTACAAAAAAGGCTGTGTTAGAGATGGCAATACGTCCATATTGCACTCTCACCTCAAAGTATGCCATTCTGCAACATAAGACCGTCATGGTAAACATAAATACCGGCAGTCAAGAGTACACCACGCTATGAAAAAATGTATACCGCCCAAGCTTTGTCCTGACATATCCATCTCTGTCAACTGTTACCCAACACCTGGCTCATGTTTTACTAAAGGATAATTATTCTTGTAAGTATAGGCTAATGTTGTCTAAATGATCAATTTGAAGCATACATTACTGTTTGTCTGTATATGCAGTTTACTTCGACAATAAGTGTTTATTCATCCAATCTTTCTTCTGTGGGATGATTCTGTCGGTCGGAATGGATGGCCCCAATGTAAATTTTAAGTTCTTAGATCTCCTTCAAAAGGAGCATGCTGAGCTTCATGGAGGTGCTCAAGTGATAATGGTTGGGAGCTGTGGACTACATACCCTCCACAATGCCATGAAGGCAGGCTTTATAGCCTGGCAACTTGAAAAACTTCTGCGAGCGATGCATTTTCTGTTCCACAATGTTCCTGCCCGGAGAGAGGACTTCACGAAGCACACCAGCTCCTCTTGCTTTCCCCTCTCCTTCTGCGGCCATAGATGGGCGGAGAATGTTCCATGCACATACTCACTCACCTTACTCTACAGAGATCTCTTTCTGGGCAGTTCTGTGATGACATTGTTAAAATGAAAAATGTGGTATATCTTTGAAAAAAAATGTGTTATTTCTTTATTTACTTTTCACTTAAAGCCACTTCAGTAGCCGCTTTAAGTCATGCTGGTATTAAAAATATTTTGTAGGTATTAAAAAGGTATTAAATTCAACTTAAGAATCTCTGTATATACCCTGGTTAGCCAACCACACCCACTACACCACCAGCCAAGACTGTGAGAAGCACAAGCAGAAATGCTGCAGCTGACCACAGAACAAACTGGCAACAGCAATGAAGCAAGAGGCACAAACACCCTCACCACAGGTGCGGTCACGGTGCACGAGAAGAGGAAGGTCTGTCTTAGGCATTATCACAAAGCAAGATTCAGCTTGCTAGTAGAAAACAGAGAGAGAGTCCATCAATACTGGAGAGTTTCTGCGCCAAAAGTCCCGCAAAAAGGAAAGAAAAACAAAACAAACTAAACACCGGCGAGTAGCGGCAGCCAAACGGGCACAGTACACTCAACCGGACCCGGAACATGCGTCCAATGACCAAGCTGAACATCAGAACACTTTTGGGATGAATCAGAGCTTCAATCAGACTGCGACCCTTAACACACTCCTAATCCTTGTGGAAAGCCTTCCCAGAACAGTTGAAGCTGTTATAGCTGCAAAGGGTGGGCCGACATCATATGAAATGCTGTGGATTAAGAATGGGATCTCACTCAATTATATATGCATGTGAAGGCAGACGAGCGAATACTTTTGGAAATGTAGTGTAGCTTTAGCATTTGTCTGTTTATCTAAAAGACATGACCTACTGTGTCTTAATACGGCTTTAATTTAATGCCATAACAGCAAAATGCTGAGTGGTGTGTTACACACTGAGAAACTGAACAGAGCTTAGAGTCACCAAGTGTCAGCACACATCAGTTCATTAAAGACAATAGATAAATAAATTTCGATTTTTTGGGTGCTGCACAGAAACTATTAGTGTGCCAGACTTCATCAATATGTGCGTTAGGGTGGTAGTGTTTAGGGAAGAGACCAAGCAAATTAACAACTCATGATGATTTACTTACTAATTTATTAATGTCCATAAGTTTTTATCTACTGCTTTTACTTTGCGCTGCACAAAAATACACAAAGTGTACCAAACTAATGTTAAAAAAAAGAAAATCTCATTTGCTTTCAGAAAAGTGAATATAAGACTTGTGGGTGTATAAACAACACTTTTCTATTCTAATACACTATTCTAGCTTTGTGTGTATTTGTGTATGTATGTGAAAAGTTCTTAACTGCTGAAGACTCTGAAGTGACGTACAGTACTGTGAGGAATAAAAAGGAGGAGGTAGGACTTTAGTCTTCAACTTCATCTGCATATTAACAGCATTTGATTACACATTAAGAGACTATGTGAACCTGAGTAAATGATGTCCACAGCCTTCATCTGTGCCAGCTCATGAAAATGATGTGATCTACTGCAAACTAACCACAACTACTGAAAACAAAATGGTAAGTGAGCTCCTAAAAATATGGCTATTAGCACCAGTAACACTTCACTGCTTTGACCACATCACAGTTCAGGTTGAGGAGGCTTTATTAGCTGTTTGCTGTAAGTATGAAGGGAAATGTCTCTCTTTGATGCAGGAACCTCAGCTTTATTAAGCATTTAGCTGGCGCAAGAGCACTCAGGGTGGCAGGAATAAGAGATCCTCAATCATTTCTAAAGCTCTCCTATTGTCCAGCTCTCTCCAGCAGTCAGAGGTGAAGGGGTGATCTACAGCTCTGTGGTTCACAAGTAAGAGGTGAGTCTCAGTTTGAGCATCAATATACAAAATCTGGGACATGGCATGTAAGCCTAGATTATTGATTTTTTTTTTTTTTACATTTTCCAGTCATCCACTACTTTTTCAGCCACCTACTGCCATCTCAAATTATTTCAAGAGAGAGAGAGTTAACAAATGCATAAAACAACCTCCAGCCAAATTTAAAAGTTAATAGCAAATTATTTTGGTAATGTAGTGATTCATAATCCGAATAATCGATTATTAATTAATAATTATTAATAATTAATAATATTAATTAATTTTAGTAATTGACAGATTATTTGACTATCGAATTAGTCGTTTGTTGCAGCCCTACTATATATATATATATATATATATATATATAATTGCCAAAAGTATTCATTCATCTGCCACTTCACACACATATGAACTTGAGTGAGATCCTAGTCTTAATCCATAGGGTTTAATATGATGTCGGTCCACCCTTTGCAGCTACAACAGCTTCAACTCTTCTGAGAAGGTTTAGGAGTGTGCTTATGGGAATTGTTGACCATTCTTCCAGAAGAGCATTTGTGAGGTCAGACGCTGATGTTGGATGAGAAGGCCTGGCTTGCAGTCTCTGCTCTAATTCATCCCAAAGGTGTTCTATCAGGTTGAGGTCAGGACTCTGTGCAGAGTATATATACATATTGGCTGTGTGTGCAAATATAAAGACTTTGTTTAAGTTCAAGAAATGTGTTGAAAGTGGGTGGTCACAGGTGTGGAGCTACTGGCCACTTCCTGTCACAACCCTGCCCTCAAAGTCTAAACGTCAACTTGACTCATGAACAGTGTGAAACACAAGCACAACAAAAGAGTTCGCTCAGCAAACAGAAGTGCTCTCATACTTGAAGGCTTCTCTGTGTGTTATCATCTCAGCTGCACACTCGCTAACTTGTTATTGTTGCAACTCTAGTATGAAATAAGGAGGATTACCAGAGCATTACGAACCAGAAATAAAATTAAAACTCAGTAACCCGACGTTGTTGCTTATGATTTTAGTGGTAGAAATGTTCTACAGAGTTATCAGCTAATGTATACTAATTTGGGCAGTCGTGGGCTGGAGGTTAGGGAATTGGCCCTGTGACCGGAAGGTTGCCGGTTCAATCCCCAAGGCCGACAGCACATGACTGAGGTGTCCTTGAGCAAGACATCTAACCCCCAATTGCTCCCCGGGTGCCGTGGATAGGGCTGCCCACCGCTCTGGGCAAGTGTGCTCACTGCCCCCTAGTGTGTGTGTCTATTCACTAGTGTGTATGTGGTGTTTCACTTCACGGATGGGTTAAATGTGGAGGTGGAATTTCCCCGTTTGTGGGATTAAAAAAGTATCACTTAACTTACAGTTTGATGACTGTGAGTATTACAGTTTGTAGATGGGAACATCTGTAAACTAATGTTCAAGGGGCTGATTGGCAGTAGGACTGTTTACAAAAAAATAAATGATTAACTGAGCAATCTACTTTTCTAATTTTGACTCTTTATCAGAGTCAACTAGAAAGCCTTGAATAACAGTTTAATGCTCAGTTCACAAAGACATGTAAATGTGCACTAGTGAAGCACACACTGATCAGTGTCACGCTGGCGATCAATTGATCAATCAATTGTTGCACTATTTGCCCACACACTCTTTCATATGGTGAAACCATCCCCATCTGAACTTCTGAAAGACTGAACCTCTCTTGGATGCTCTTTTTATACCCAGTGATGTTACTGACCTGTTGTCAATTAAATTTCAGTTGTTTTTTTTTTAGCATTACACAACTTTACCAGTTTTTTTGTTGCCCTGTCCCAACTTTTTTGGAATGTGTTGCTGCCATCAAATTCTAAATGGGCATACAAAAAAAAAAAAAAAAAACTATAAAGTTTCTCAGTTTTAACATTTGATATGTTGTCTTTTCGAATAAATATTGGGTAAATATTTTGTTTTCACTTACATTTTGCATAGCATCCTGATTGTTTTGCAAATGGGATTGTAAATTAGCACTCAATATTAAAACAAGGTCTTTAATTGTGGCTTTTGGTTGCACTGAAAAACCATTAAGGTCAAGGTTTAAATATGTTACCTTATTTTGAGTGGATTTAGAGCCCAACTGTCACTGCCTCTGGCTGATCTGACGTGTCTATCACCAGCATAAAAGTGAAAGGTAACGTTATGTTTATTCATTGTGTCTTTATTGTGTCTGCTGTAAAGAAACAGAGATCAGACAGCGTCCCAGGGTCCCACTCAACCAAATTGAAACAATGTATTAATTTTTAGGTTTCATTTAAATGTACTTTCATTAATATTTGTCCATTTTACTATTTTAGACATCAAGCAGGTAGGAATTTTTCAAGCCTGTCCATTAACATATCGTTAACTGTATCTAAGTCTTTAGGGTTTAAACAGGGACCACCAGCTGACCAGGCAAAGTATATAAACAGGAGTGGATATTTGTACTGAATCTGGGATGAGCTGTACTGACTGGTGCAGTTGATGGAGGGGATGTGAACTGATTGTTTAGCCTGTTTGTGATTCTATTGGCTGAGTTTTAAGTGTGTTGTAGTCTGACTAGAGTTTTGTCAGAGAGAATAATAAATAGTGTAACATTAATCAAAACTGGAGCTTATGTACAAACAGAACAGAGCAGTCAAAGCCTTTACCAAAACCTGCTGCCCCCAGCAACAGCTACTTTATCTCACATACAAAAGCTACACAGTGTTAAGCGTCTTAATTCTGATCTCCTCCAGGATCTCAGCATTTGTGGAATCATTAATTTATGTATAAGACAGAACTGCACTGACTCTCTGAACCATCTCCCCCCCTGCTCTTTTGAGGGCCTTGAAGCGAGTAGTTCTGTGGGTTAACTTCCCACAGTGGCACAGTTGGGGTTCACTCTTATTAAGCATTGTAGATTGACCCCTATGTCTCCTTTAATGTTCACTTGACTACATAAGTTTAGATGTGGTCTATTCAGCTATGAGCATATCATTACATTTCATTCATATTTTAGGACATTATGTGTCATTTAACCCAGCTGGATTAGAGGCTACTCAGTTTACTGTCACTTTTGGCATAACGATCATGGAGTTTCACTGGGAAATAACCAGTCGCTCTAGACCTTTGGTCTTTTGTGGTTGATGCTGTGTCCAAAAAGGAACTCTGAGTCTAAGCTTTTAACCCTATGTGGAAAAATGGACAGCACTTTATAAAATCACAGCTATCACCACCTGTAGTAAATAGAATGCCCTAAGCCCAGCATGTTTGAACATGTGTTTATTTTTCCTCCAAAGCCACAGGATCCACTGAATTGCAAGATTGTTGAGTAATCAAAGTTTACACAACGCTGCATACATGCTTTTAGCAACAACAACAATAATAATAATAGTAATAGCATTTAATAGTCTTTAAAAAATATTTACAACAATACAATAAAACAACAATAAAACCAATGACAGAACAAAAGTAATAATAACAGTAATAAATCTTTACTTACATGGCATATAAATATCAGCACAATAATAGACCACAGGTGAAAACACACATACTCTATACACATTCTAGTCTAAACTAGCGTACTTTTAATTTGCGTATTTTTTACTTTTAATTTAAAACCCATGTTCAGTAACACCAATAACATGATACAATAGTCTAATCTAGTATTTATGAAAGCATGAACTAATTTCTCAGCATCTTGAAGGTAATAACATGCAGTCATTAAGACTTTACTGAGATGGGACTGAAATGATAAACTAGCACCCAGTATTAAAACAAGGTCTTTAACTATGGCTTTTGGTTGCAGTGAAAAACCAATAAGGTCAAGGATGAAATCTGTAACCTTATTTTGAGTGGAGCCCAACAGCAACACTTCTGTTACACCAGCGCTCAGCAGGAGGAAGTTCGTGGTCAGCCAGGCTTTAATGTCTTTAACATCATCTTCCATTGCATGTAATGTGTGACTGCATCTGGCTGATCTGACATGTCTAACTATCACCAGGATAAAAGTAAAAGGCAATGTTATGTTTACTCATTGTGTGTCTTTGGAGCTGTTAATAAACACAGAACAGACAACGTTCCACTACAAAAAAAGACGGTGATAGTGCAAAACAGGTAAAAACAAACAAACTAACAAAAAACAAAAGCACACTCAAGTCTCAAGTTTAATTAAGCTGTACCTTTAACATCAGTATGTATTTACTGCCATCTGATTGGGGTTGAAATAGTCTTCTCAATATCACTTAATAATCTGATCATTATCAGATTATTCAAGTGTTCATGTAAACATCAAGCTCTAATTTCTTGATTGGATTACAGTTTAGAAATCAGATTAAGAAGATTAAGCGGTTGCAAAGCAGAAATCCAGTTACTCCCTGACTCATGTAAGTTAAGTGATACTTTTTTATCCCACAACCAGGGAAATTCCACTTCTGCATTTAACCCATCCATGAAGTGAAACACCACAAACACACTAGTGAACACACACACTAGGGGGCAGTGAGCACACTTGCCCGGAGCGGTCACAGGGCCAGATCCCTAACCTTCAGCCCACAGCTGCCCCAAATGTAGACCCAGAGTTTCCAATTTTTCTGATTACCCAACTGAATGTAAACATACTAAATGTGTTACTGAAAAAAAAAATTCTGCAGTTTTCAGATTATTAATTGCATATATTGACTCAATTTAATGATGTATACAAATAACCTAATATACAAATCAGTGAATTCTGTATCTCTGGTTGACGTAAAATCCTTTATTTACCAGAGTTTTCTATGCAGAATTATGCAAAACAACAACCAATAAAAAGAAACCTAAAATGGTCAGCTTTTCTCTCCTGGATCATAGAACAGTTGCAAAGAGGTGAAAATTGATTTATTTCAAGTTAATTTCTAGTCTAATTTTACTAGTTTTTATTAGTGTTATTTTTTTTAGATGTTCACAGGTAGTTGGCTCTCTGACTCATTGTATCAGTCGCAATAAACAAATGAACCATGTTACTGCTGCCTAAAATAACCTACATCCAGTCATAAATGCAGAATACATCTAGATGTTCTGGCAATACAAAGCTAAGCCCAGACCTAAAGTTTGATATCACTTTACATGCGAAGGAAAAAACATACTTTACTTTTAACGTAAGTCAATGGAACCAGACATTTTTCCAAGTCATTGTGGGCCATTTCTTTTGGTTCCTTCTTCATGAAATTTACACACAATGTAAAAGACAACAGGTGTTTTTAAATTATGATAAAAACTGAAAAATGGAGATGCAAGGTTTTGTTCCGTCAGCAGCGTTATACTACATGGATGTTGTCCCATTGTGACTCCCTCAGTAAAGATCTGAACATGATATCTGGTGTTTAGCTGAATATGGTAGTACTTGTTTCAAGTAATATTAGTAGTCATATTTCAGTATTATTGTTGTCAAACTATAGTTGTTTAAAGTGACTCATCAATTATTCTAGGTAGGATTGCATAGAAGCTTTGTAACATTACTAGTTCTTAGGATCCTCCAGAGGTGATGATTCTGATGACTGCAAACACACTGAAGAAGTATTCAAAGAGAATTCAGTCAAAATTTGGTGAACCTCTTCTGAGGTTCTAATTTTCTACAATTGTCATCATATCTGAACCCATTTGCATTGATTATGCTGACTTCAACAGTAACAGCACCTAGACAATCTCAGGAAGCACCTTCTCCTCACTAGAGGACATTTACCATTTCTCAGGAGGGGCCAAAAGATAATTGAGGACAAAACCCACCAATACCACAATCTCTTCACATGTCTCCCATTTGGCAGGTGATGGAGGAGTGTGGAATCAAGGACCACCAGATTATGGAACTCTGAACACTGAACAGCAATATACAATGTCCTCCCACCAACCACCACACTACCTGCACAGTGAAACATCTGTATCTATTCATTATGTACTGAGAAACAAAGCAACAAATTATGGATGTTGCCACACTAAAGCTTTTCCACATCCCAGAAGTCAAAGTGTGTAATTCACCAATTCAGACTTTATGAATCATCAAATCACATCGTTACATGATGGCAGCCAGTGCCAGCATCCAGTCACGCATATTAATATCCCATAACCACAGACAGGTTCATATGCCAGCCCAGATTCCAGGTGTAAAAACAGAAGGCCTGTTTTTTACTGCACTTTTAGTACAACAACAGAACATTTATATCATGACACAAATGTTTATACCATGTTTATAACAGATATTGAAATAAAAGATAGAAAAATATGTATAATTTCTTTCTCATGCTTGGTGACCCAAGAGTAGTATTTGTTTCTCAGAAGTTTCACCAGTAACTGTAGTCACAGCTGTTGCTCACATAAGACGAGAAGAAATATATAGATGTTATTGGTACAACATAAAGCTTGATGGTCCGCAAGTATAAACAGCATTGTTGATACTTTCATCATTTCCACAGTCTTGCAGGCTGTTCAGTTCCACAGCAAACATGTTCTGGGTTGAATGATCACTGAGTGATGTTCTTCCTCTTTTGTTTGTATAGGCTACTGTTTCACAGGAGAGCTTCCCCCACCCTTTACACCAGTATTTACTGTTTGATTAGTATTCACTATCATTAAAGCATGGAATACGGTCAGATCCTCCATGTTGTACAGCTAAATACTTCAGTGTCTTCACGCTTTCAGAATCTGCAAGAAAAATAAATCAAATTATACAACAGTATTAATTCTACTGAAGAACTGCTTAGCATTAGTACAAAAAGTCAAATCACTAAACAATCATGTAGGAGTGACAATTTAAAAAAAATAACAGCTCATACATGTCAGTAAAAAAGCATATAAAGTAGTGAAAAGGTGAATAAAAGTCACTGTACAGGTGTAATGCAACGCTGATCTTCCCTGGGATACAGAGGAGTAACACAAAGAGAATTAAAGAACTCAGGAGTGAGTGAAAGCTCATTTCTTTAAGAGACTCCAGTGACAAATACTCTTCCTGCCTCTGAGTGAAGCAGCTTGACTGCAGTGTCTTCCTGTTTTTAACTTTTTCTTGGCACTATGTCAATTTGAGAGTCCTCTGTTTTTTTTTTTTAGATGTTCCTAGCCTTTTTTTTTCTCCAAGTATTTTGAGAGGTTTTATTTCTCTCATTATAATTCTGTAAGAATTTAAGACAAACAATCCAAATGTCTGGGCTCTGTGTTTGTGCACAAAGGTGTCATGGATTTCGGGCCTATAGACTGTAATGTTCACTGAACTGCTCAGTGTCATCACCTCAAATCTGTGAACATATAAAGGCATGATGAATTGCAGACTTCCACTTAAGGTCCTTTCTTATTAGATGTCGGCTCCATGTTTGGACATTTGTGCAAGTCTAGTTTGTACACTGTAGGATCTTTTTAGTGTGACTGTATTTTATTCATTATAATTTTTTCTGCTTAATTTATGTTATCATGGCTGTTTCCCTCTGAATGTGCAGTGAATCCACAAGCAAAGTCTGCACCCCAAACAGTTTGCATAATGCCCCTTACATCATCAGATGAAAAGCAGTTAGACAGACAGCACTAAGTCCTTGCAGCCTATCTTGTAAATGTATAGATTAAGTCTGTAAATCTGAGGAATTTGGAGATTTAGATTAGGCAGAAGCTTGAAGCTTCAGGCTTTCAGGCTGTTGCTGGCTAGATTGTGAACTGCATCAGACATATTGACTTCCAGCTTAGTACAAAAAAAAGAGACAAGTTCTGTTTTGGCTGTAAAAGGTTACTCATGTATATCTCAGCCTCGATACTGTAAAGTACTGTGCAAAAGTCACTGGCCACTTTTCATTTATTTAATTTCCAGCCAACATGGTCATTAAGTAAAAGTGATTATTTTTTCAGGAGAAAGAGACTAGATATAAAATATATGCTAACATGAGTGACATCCCATTCTTAATCCACAGGGTTTAATGTGATGTCGGCCCACGCTTTGCAGCTATAACAGCTTAAACTTTTCTGGGAAGGATTTGTTTATGGGAATTTTTGACCATTCTTCCAGAAGCACATTTGGGAGGTCAGACACTGATGTTGGACGAGAAGGCCTGGCTTGTAGTCTCCACTCTTATTCATCCCAAAGGTGCTGTATCAGGTTGAGGTCAGGACTCTTTGCAGGCCAGTCAAGTTCTTCCACACCAAACTCCCTCACCAACGTCTTCATGGACCTTGAACATCCGCTGACCCTGCTCGGTCATTTTACGTGGCCTACCACTTTGTGGCTGAGTTCCTGTCATTCCCAATTGCTTCCACTTTATTATAATACCACTGACAGTTGACTGTGGAATATTTAGTAGCAAGGAAATTTCATGACTGGACTTGTTGCACAGGTGGCTTCCAAACATTTTACCATGCTGGAATTCACAGAGCTCCTGAGAGTGACCCATTCTTTCATGAATGTTTGTAGAAGCAGTCTGCAGGCCTAGGTGCTTGGATTTATACACCTGTGGCCATGGAAGTGACTGGAACACCTGAATTCAGTGATTTGGATGGGCGGGTGAATACTTTTGACAATACAGTGTAGCCCAGTGCATTACTAAACATGGTAAACACTTCACAGACGGAGGATACATTAAAGAAGCATTTTGTGCAGTGGGTGATTTGTTTGACGGTTTACCGGACAAGGATCATTTCATAGCTGGGATTAAAGAAATGCCTGTTTAGGCGTGAACTGTTCAGCGCTGTATCACTGGTACATGAGGGAACAGCAAGTGACTGGACTGAAAGACTGTGCTGTATTTAGTGTCACAATTGATGAAAGTGTGGACATCAACTCTTTGTCCTGTTTGGCAGCTATGGCAAGATATTGTGATTCTTCTGGAGTATGATAGGAACCTTGCTGTTTGAAACCCATCTACGGCACCGCTACAGGTGAACACTACGCTAAAGCCTTTTAAAACATTTTGAAAGTCTTTGATTTTGAAAAAAAGGATTTGTCAAAATAATTTTGGACAAAAATGGACACCAACTGCATAACACACCAGGAAAATCTCTGCGCTGAGATGTCAATTTCTGATCTTAACACTGTAATGGCAATGGCTGCTCTGCCTTGACTCACAGGCAAGAGGAAACGGAATGTGCCTAATGAGACATCCCAGTTCACTCCAGTGTCAACTGGCTGAGAAGTGAAAATGTGCTTCAGAGTTTTGTGGACTGCTTTGAAGCAATTCAACTCTGTCTTGTTGAGAAGGACCAGCATTACCCACAGCTTGAGGACATCCGGTCGTCTGAACTTGTGGCTTTGACACACATTACATCACACCTGAATGAACTCAGTGTCTACATACAGGGAGCTGGACAAACGGTCATGAGTCTGTTTGAGACAAGGAAGCATTCACCTGCAAACTTACAGTTTATGCGGAAGATGTAGAAAATCGCTATTTCAAACCCTTAAGATAGAGGCAACTGATTGATTTCCAGAGCCTGTCTCTGTGGACAATAAAGTTTTGTGAGCTATGCATATCACTTGAAACATCCAGTGTAAATGCATGATCCCTTTTCATGTATTGGACATCACTTTCAGAGGAATTTGTCTGTTTTAGGACGACTGCATTGGCAATGCTGACAGTCTGGGGTTGCCATATTTATGTGAGCACATCGTCTCACACATGAAGTCCATCCTCAGTCCTTCATGAAGCAGGCTTACTGCAGACCACTCTGAGGCCTATGTTCAGGTCAAAGCCATTTCATATGCACCTGTATCAGCTGCGCAACTAACAGGCCTTGACGATGGTTGCGGGAGAGGACAGAAAGACGGTCCCTACAGAATTGGAACATCAGCCGCACAAGAAGGCAAGAGAGCTCGTTGCTCCACAGCCCCCAACTCCACAGCTCAGCCATCAGGATTGAACATAAGGCAAAGTAAAATGGCCTTGCTGCTGGACCAGAGGTGGTGCTCAGGAGGCGGGGCTTGGGACTCATGCATCGTCCACCACCCCCTCATGGTTCTCCTTCTCTTCCCACTATTCTGATTTAACACTATACACTGTCCATCAGTGTATTAAACCATTAAAAGGCCTCTATTCCAGCATATAACGAGGTAAAATGTGGAGGGTGGGGGTGCCATTTTCAGAAATTGCTCCTACTGCACCCTGTGGTAAACAAAGATGGCCCAATATTTTTGTCCTGCATACATTTTTCCTTTGATTGTCACTGGATCAGCTGACAGCATGTTAAGTAGCTGAAATATGAATATTGCTACATTTATGCTACAAGCAATCTATCGCTTGTGCATGCTGAAATGATGTCACATGAAAGTCTAATATTGTACATCATCTCCAAAACCACACCGGCTCCTCGAACTTCAGGCTATAACTGCTAAAGCAGCTTTACTCCCACATTTGACAAACCTTGCTGGTTTTTGTTGCCAGTCTTATGATGTTGGTTCACTGCACAGCAGCGTTAGCTTGCATGTAGCAATAAGCACAAAGAGTAACATAAAATATGGAGGAGATTTTAATGGAATATATCGAGAAGCACTTTAGTAACCTGTTGATCTTCACTAGCACTGAAATATCATCTCTTATCCAACAGAAGAAAAAGTAAGACCTAGAGGCCTTTAGGTCGCTTCCCTCTGCAAACATTGATTTAAAAAGTTAGATGCTATCATTTCCTGGGAGGGACCAAAGAGAGATATTTAAAATGAGACAGTGACATAACTTCAGTAGAAAATAAACCACAAAACAAAAGTGATTTCCAACTGTTGTTCAAGTGGCAGCTTTAAGTCCTTTCATAAAAGCCGTAAAGATTTCTGCATGTTTTGGAGCAGATCTCTTAGTATTAATTTCAAATACCAGAGTTGATTTAAAAATCCATTCCACCAGCACATTGGTCACTAAAGGGTTTAAAAAGAAAAAGGCTCCACTCATTTTCAAGTATTCAAGTATTATCAAGTATTGCTGCACAGCTGTGTTATCTGTGCCAAATCACAAACAGAGAAGATCAATGCACACTGAAGTGATAAGTGTGACAAGTGTGAAGCAGCAAAGTGGCAACTGCAGCTTACACACATTAGCCATTCACACATACAGTGGAGTGGTACAGCAGGCCTGTACTGGAAAGTCTCACCACTTGCAACCTGCACTTGTAAGTTCCACAGATGTTCTTTTTCTGATAAATCAGTTTCTTTACTTGAGTAATAAAAATCTTCTTTGTTACAGAGCATGCTGCATTTGTTTACCCTCAGCAGTTTTTTATGTGTGATGACGCAAACATTTCAAGCCTGTAGATCTAGACAGAAAATGAGTATGTGGCAAGAAATGTCTGTCTCTTACTGTGTTTGATAATGACCATGAGTTTTTTTTCATGCGTTTTGTATTATAGTAGATGTTTGCATTGTTCACACCATGCAGAGGCAGTATGTGTGAAATGTTAAGCTGGCTTTATATGATGAAACAAGTTGCATGCATCATAATTCCCATGCAACTTGACAGTTACATAAAGCAATTCAGAGCAACAGACGTTGCATGTAACATGTTCAATTGCTCCATTCTTGCTATATAAAGTCGTCCAAATGGTGTTATTTACATGTTTCAAGCATTTTGTAACCTTTGTATATCGCTCATGTGGATGCCAACCAAATTTGAGCCATTTCTAGAATTAGCTGGTATAAAGAGAGGAGAAAATGAATTATCTAACATAGATAACTGCAGAGTAAGAAAAAAGGAACAGTAGCACAAGCAGCTGTTCAAAGCTGCTATTAGGAAGCTAGGTAAGCTGGTTACAGAAATCTTAGCTTTGAGAAACTCATGTTTGTCAACAAACTGACAGAATGAAAGCCGATCAATCTTACATAAAGTCAGTCAGGATCTCATTTTCAATCATTCAATAAGGCGTTTTCTGTATCATGTTCTTCCGCAATGACCCAGTAAAATCTAACATTTCAAATGATGTTTCATATAGTCACATGATGCTTTATCAGCATTTTGAAAGGCTGTTTCAGGAAACCTCTTCCAAGAACTTGAGTCACTTGCAACTGTTACGACTGAGTTTCAGGTTGAAATTGCAAGATACTTTATGGAATTTGTGTGCAATTTAGTTTCATTAAGGTTCCAAGTGAATAAAGTTGCAAGGAAGTTTCACTGTAAAGCTGACCTTAGAGCTAAGTGGTTCACATGTCATGACGTGGAGCCGCTTTACTCAGAGGCAGGAAGCGTATTTGTCTCTGGAGTCTCTTGTAGAAACATGCACTTTTACTCACTCCTGAGTTCTTTAATTCTCTTTGTGTTACTCCTCTGTATCTCAGGTAAGATCAATGCTGCGTCATTCCTTTGCACTGAATTTGTGTTCTTTACACTTTCACTGCTTTAAATGCTTTTACTCTTCCACGTCAGGGTGGGAACTGACATCTTTGATGTGACCTGCTTTTTAATGTTTTGTCTCTAGTTTACTATGTTTCATAAAAAGTGTCTTTACTTAGTAGTGAACATTTTTAAGGACAGCAATAGTTGTGAAGTTTGTTCTGGGTTCACGCTTAGCAAGAAAGGTTCTAATCATTTTTAAAACATTTTAATAACTGACCATCATTGTGAGAGCAACTGTTTAGTAAGTGGCGTAGACACATTTAAGTATTCACATTGTTCTTTAAATTGTCTTGGTTCGATATCCTTCACTGGCCACTTTATTAGGTATATATCTACACTCGTTGTCCAACCTTACAGGTCCACTTACCATATAGGTTGCACTTTGTAGTCCTAGAGCTGATGTCCTACAATTGATTCCAAAACGCAGAATTTAAATGTTTTAATATGTTTTTTTTTCATTCATGGGCAAATTTAAATAAATACACCCTTAACTGATAAGTAAATAGATTAGATATGTAATCAAAAATCGAATACTTAAGCATTGGCTAAAAGGGATATATCTCACTTAGATGCAATATAGGATGCATTAGGCCATAGTCTGCCCACTGGGGGGCTTTCCAAAGCAGAATAAACTTAGATGACCTTACTTGCAGGTGCACTCTCAGTAAACTCGAGTCCCTATGATATATGGTCCAGTAGAGCCTTGAAGGATCAGACATACTGGTACAAATAGGCTGAAACCAGCTTTTTAAAAAAGGAGTGGCCGCACTGAATTTAAGAGAGGCCAAGTGATGCGGAAGTTTTTGAATATGGTCTAACGGAACATCAAGTTTTGAGGTGACATCATAACAACTCAGATAAGGGTATATAAGGGCTGACAGAACACTGTATTGGCGTAGCTGGTCTCCACGGACCTGTGTGCCATCTGAGCAGTGAAATAAAGAAGAAGCTGTATTCTCTTTCCACAACTCAGTGGCTGGAGACTCTTTCCTTTTTGACGTCCTTTGACACATGATTGGGAGTGGACTGTACACGTAAAAGAAACATCAGTGCTATATTATGATTAATACCAACTTTATTAGAGAAATACAAGTTTGTGTTTTTCACTATACACCAACTTTTATTCTTTTAAAAAATTCATCATATCCAGCACTCCACCACAGTGCAGGTATTATTTGAGTGGTGGATCATTCGCAGCAATGCAGTGATACTGATGTGGCGATAGCGTGTTAGTGTGTATTGTACTGGTACGAGTGGATCAGACACAGCAGTGGTGCTGGAGTATAAATACTGTGTTCGCTTACTGTCCACTCTAATAGACACACCTGACTTGCTGGTCCGTATTTGTTGCTGTCCAGTTTATGTAAGCCATTCTCTATTCCTTAATCACTGGTCAGTGTCTGACTCCAGGACTTTATTGGCTGTATAATATTGGTTGGTGGACTATTCTCAGCCCAGCAGTGAGTCTGACATAGCTTGGCTAACATATAATTACTCTGCAGCGCAAAGAATGATGCACCACCCAAATATTACCTGCTTTGTGAGAGTCCTGACTGTTGAAGAACAGGCTGAAAGCAATTTAACAAATGATACAGAGAAACAGATGGACTACAGTCTGTTATTTTTTAAGTGGACCTAAATGTGTAAGTGGGCCTAAAAAACTGGGAAGCAAGTGTATAACTACTATTACTTTTATAGAACCCTTGCAGAACCTTTGTTAAGAGTGTAGGACTGAGGCTGTGGGATATTTTGGCTTCTGTTCTGCAGATTCTGAGAGCCTGAAGACACTGAAGAATTTAGCTGTAAGACGTGGAGGATCTCTTAGTATTCCATGTTTATATGATGAGAAATACAAATCAAACCGTAAATACTGGTGTAAAGGGAGGGACTGGCTCCTCTGTAAAATAGTAGCCTATACAAACACAAGTGGAAGAACATCAGTTACTGATCATCCAACCCAGAATATGTTTACTGTGGAACTGAAGAGCCTCCAAGACTCTGACTCTGGATATTATTGGTGTGCTGTGGAAATTAGTGGCAGATCAGATGACGGTGATTATGTGTACCTGACAGTCAGTTCAGGTAAGACGTCTCTCTGTGTGAAGTAGAATCTGTTCACTGTAAATTAGATGTGTTATTTATGATGGAGGATGTATTTATACGACTCATTCTCTGTCTCTTTATTCAGATCCTGCTGTGTCAGTGATGAACAGCAGTGTGAGTGGTCAGGAAGGGGGCAGCGTCAGTGTCCAGTGTTTCTACAGGGCTGAATATAAGAATAAACAGAAGAAGTGGTGCAGATTTAAAGACTGACAGTGCTTCCTTAGGGGGGAGGACTAACACATCCCAGAATTCAGCAGTGCTGGCTACTGACTATGGACAAGGATCTGTCAGTGTGGAGATGAGGGGTCTGCAGAAGAGTGATGCTGGCTGGTACTGGTTCAGTGCAGGAGATGTGGAGGTTACTGTTCACCTCACTGTCACTGAAAGACCTTCAAGTAAGATCACATGTATCAGAAATACTGTTCATATCTGCTGATCATCAAGCTGTAATGTTGTTCCACTCACACCAATTTATATCTTATTTTCAACAGCAACAACAGCTGTGACTACAGTTTCTGCCACTGAGAAAACTAGTGTCAATGAAACCACTTCAGGTCTGATCACAAATAGAGGTTTACAATTAATCAAATCAAGAAATAAGAAGAATAAATATGTTTATTTTGTCCTGCTAGGTTCTGAAACTATGACCAAAAATCCAAAGACAACAACAGCAGAGTTGTAAGTAGTGACGCTTTACTTTGTGTATGTGTTAAATATTTGTTAGATATGGTGTCCGATCACTGCTGCAAGTCACCCTGTAAAACAATAATTCAAAAGTCAGAGGAGTCCGGCTGAATTTGGCATGAGTTTTTCAAACCACAACTCTATTTATTAAAGTCACACACAGAGGCTCAACGAGAAGATCCAGCTTGATGTTTAGGTCTCACATGCAAAATCAATATTATATTAATGAGAATAGTAAAGTAAGTAAAATTTATTTATACAGCACTTTTCATAAACACAAGCCACAAAGTGCTTTACAAAACATAACACAATATAAAATATACAACATGACAGTGCAAAAGATTTAAAACAAAAACAGGACTGGCAGTACCTTAGCTGCCTTGACCATTATCCAAATGCTTGCTTAAAAATGTCGGTCTTTAGTTGCTTTTTGAAAGACTCCACACAATCAAATGATCTTAAAAAAGGGGGCAGTGTATTCTACAATTTAGGAGCGACAACCTGAAATGCTCAATCTCCACGAGTCTTTAATCGAGACCGAGTGAACAGACAGCAAATTTAAATTACTCGACCTAAGAGAATGTGCTGATACGTAAGGATGAAGCAGATCAAGCACATACATAGGACCATGCAATACTCTGACCATGCAATACTCTGACCATGCGATACTAAATAAGTGTAAGGATTTTAAACTGAATCCTATACTCAACAGGAAGCCAGTGTAATGAAACTAACAGAGGGGTAATGTGAGACCATCTATTAGACTTGGTCAGTAAACTTGCTGCAGCATTCAGAATCACCTGCAATCGGTCACGAGCAGACATACTAAGTGAAGAAAAAAGAGCATTAGTAATCAATACGAGATGAGATAAATGCCAGTGCAAGCATCTCTAGCTCCGCCCTTGAAACTACAGACCTCAATTTACTGATATTCCTTAAGCAGAAAAAACAAGATCTTGTCAGTTGTTTAACATGTGTGTCAAACAACAACGACTGATCAAAAACGACACCAAGATTACACAGGCTGGAGTGGACAACAGGTGAAAGAAAACCAAGATTTTGTTTAATCATTGGGGTAACCTTTTCAGGAGCAACAATCAAGACTTCAGTCTTATCAAGATTCAGCTATAGAAAGTTATTTGATGTCCATTCTCTGATAGCTTTAAGACAGTCCATGAGCTTACATAGACTATGCACCTCACTAGGTTTAAATGAGAAATAAAGCTGAATATCATCAGCAAATAAATTATAAGCAATATTAAAACTATTAATAATCTGCTCCAAAGCCAACATATACCAAGAAAACAATAGCCCCAAGACCGAACCCTGCGGAACCCCACAGAATAATGGAGTTGACTCAAAATCTGCAGTAGTCACAGTGAAGCTTCTCTCAGTGAGATATGATTTAAACCAATCTAGTGCTGGGCCAGATATGCCCACCCAGTCGCGTAACCTGTTTATCAGAATTTGATGGTCAACAGTCTCAAACGCAGAGCTAAGGTCAGGTAAGACTACCACTGATCAATTGACCGACCTGCATCAGTCGACATTAACAAATCATTAGAGACCCTCAGGAGAGCGGTCATTGATGTTGTATTTCTTTAAAGCAGCAGTGAGTTGATTGGCCACCACCTTCTCTAAAATTTTAGCCATAAAAGGAAGTTTGGATATAGGCCTGTAATTCTTTAGAACAGCTGGGTCTAAATTTGTTTTCTTTATTAAAGGCTGAACAGTAGCATGTTTAAAATGAGATGGAACACAGCCATTAGTCAATGAAGAATTAATAATAGCTAGAATTGCAGGGCCAATACTTGGTAAAACTTTTAAAAATAAAAATGAAGGTATCACATCCAGAGCACTAGAGGATGGCTTTAATTTCTTAATCACATCCAGCATATCCACTAAGCTGATAGGCTGGAAGGAATCCAAACAGGCAAAAGCGGGTGGGAGACTAATGTTAAATGCACATCTCAGGCTTAATACTGGTTCTAATGGCCATGACCTTATCCACAAAAAATGAAAGAAACTTATTACAAACGTTGAGAGAAAAGCATGGCAATATTGCAGGTGGTGGAGAAACAATATTACTAATAGTATTAATTAAAATCTTAGAATTTCTTTTAGAAGATAAAATTAAGTTGGCAAAGTAAGCAGTTCTAGCTTCCTTTATTAAAGCAATAAAAGAAAAACAGAGATCTTTAAGATACAGGCAATGAACTTCTAACCCAGTAGATTTGCATAATCTCTGACCTACGACACTTCTGTCTAAGAGAATGAACGTCATCAGTCATCCACAGAGCTTTATTGTTGATAGCCCTAGACCTGACCTTTAACGGTGCCACTTTATCCAGGAACAGAACAATTCTCCTTAAAAGACTGCGTTAAAACTCAGCATCATTACAATTTAAATGAAAATTACAACAGAATTATGCAGAAAACTGGTCAAACCAATTTCTGAGTGATAAAACGAGTAAGTGATGTTCTTTTGGGACAGAGAGGGTCAGTATTACCAAAAAGATTAAAGAAAATACATTTATGATCACTTATCAGAAGATCTTCACAGCAGACGTGATCAATATCTAACCCCAGAGAAAAAACTAGGTCCAGAGTATGTCCACCTGCATAAGTAGCACCTGTAACAAACTGTTTAAAATGAAAAGATTCAACAATATTAAGAAGACATATAAGATAATATTCCAGACCACTGCAAGACCGGCACCATGACCAGACAGACATGGAGTACCAATAAAAGAACAGTCTGAGGGGCGTAGTGGATAAATTCCATATTCCGCTGCCAAGTTTCAGTTGAACATAAAAAATCCATGTTCCTCCTTATGAAAACATCATTTAGAAGGTGAGCCTTATTAGTCAGAGAGCGCAAAGCACCCACTGCCCACCATGATCAAAACCACACCTGAGGCATGGGCGAGGCCGATGCAGACCCACCACAACACCGTGAGTACTGGGACAGATTAGCCGCAGGTAGGAAGATCTGACGGGACAGCACTGGCGCCACACTCACCCACCTCCATGCCGGGACAGCTCAGCGTTCGACACGTGGTAGCTGGAATAGAATGCTGGGGATTTAAGGCGCACACTTGTTTCCAGAAACGTTGGGATCTCACTTGAAGACCAGCCCTCATAACTTGCTTTCTCCTACAGTGCTTCTTCGTAGTAGTAGATAGTAGATAATTCACTCACTTTCTTGGAAGAAATGTTCTTTATCAAGTTTTGATTGAGTTGCTGGAGCCTATACCAGCCTTCAATGAAAATATTCTGGTCAGGCCGCCAGTCCATCTCAGGGCATCATTTAAACTCTTGAAATACAGGGAGATTCACTTGAAAGAGGCCCCAAATATTCTGTTGTAACTCCCATTAGAATGAAGCAATCTGAACCAAAAAATGTTATATACCTTTAATTATGTGCAATCGATTGCATTACATGCGATGCTGGTAGTGATCTTCGTTTTCTGGCAGACACATGAAGAGGTACATCGGTCTGCACCTGGAAGTTGCAAAAGAAGGTTAAACAACGCAATGGTTGTCCAGCACCTGCCTCATTGCAGTTCCAACCACAATCAACCACAGCGGCTCCAGCTAATTAACTTCTTCAGACATTCCTGATAGGCTGGATTAGTGTAATATTCTTTGAATAATATGTATGTATGTATGTATGTATATGTAGCCTTATGAACCTCTGACATTGGGCATGATGACCTTATGTGTCGTGCGGCAGATCCAGAGCATCAATTCTATTAGCAGTACTCTAAGGAGATCATACAAACTATGTGTGTACAGTTTAACTCTGTGTCAGTAAAGGGTTCAACTTTAAAGTAGCTGAGCTCACTAATTAGAATGGCTGTCTGACATTTCTGGGCATATGTGTTTCCATTCTGCAAGACATTTAAATACTGCAGTCTGGTAAATGGTGTTGGTCAGTAAAAATAGCTGTACTTTCACACCTCAGTGTGGTATGTTTTTGCATTTTGCTTTATGAAGTAGAAGAACTGCCCCTCCTGCAGTAACAGCTTCAGAGTAGGTAGACGACACAAGCAACAGTGGGAAGATTAGTAGGTGAAAAGCAGATGAATTGAACTTAGATTATAAATGCATTACTGAAAGATAATTCAAAATACATGAACCAAGATGTGTCTCTCTTTAGTTTAGTTAGTACAGGAAATATAAGCAATGCTGACTTACACATACACCATATGTCCAAAAGTTTGTAGACACCTGCTCATCCAGCATTTCTTCTGAAATTGGGGGTATTAGTAGAGTTTGTCCCATTTATTACAGTCTACTCTTCTTCAAAAGCTTTACAGTAGATGTTGGAACATTGATGTGAGAATTTGACTGCATTCAGCCACAAGAGCATTAGTGAAGGTCAGGTACTGATGTTGTGTTTTGCATGCCATTTCAGTAGTAACAGCTTCTGAGAAGGTTAGTGACTCAAGTGAAGGAAAGCAACAGAAGTAATTCACACATGATCTGAAATGCTGATGAACTAAACTATTTGAATTGTGTACATTAGAAAATAAAATGTATCTTATTTGACAGCATGTGTACATGTACATGTACTTTAGGTTAAACGTAAAGTTTTCAGTGAAATTATTCATTGCAGAAATGTAAATACCAGGCTCATCTGGATTCTACTGGCTGTAGGCCTGGGGCTTCTGCTGATTTTGACCATCATTATAACCTGTATGTTGGCAAAAAAATGCAGTAAGTAATGATTATCTTACATTTTCTCACAGATTCTTTTAGCATGCTTTTAAAATGTTGCTATTGTAAAGGACAGGATTAAAAATGAATAACAGAATTTTACTGTTGTGCTATCTTGTGTATTATGAATATTGTGTTATTACATAAGTATAAGTAGGCCACTAATTCTTTAATATCTTCCTCTAACAGATGGAAATCAAACAGAGAGCAGAGGGAGGGTCAGTAACACTGCAGTTCACACAGTCAGTATTGAGGTTCTGGTGCATTTTTGCTGTTGGTGCAGTAGTTAGTGTTGTGCCTCTTTTGCATCAGACTTGTAATTTTGAAAGCTTGTTTGTTTTTAGAAAATGAATATAATAATTTTATGGGCCCTTTTTGGTCACCTAGTTTTGACTTTGTGTAAAATCACATTTGTGTGTGTGAAACAGACACTTATGACTGAAGCCCAGTGATGTACAGTGCTGTGAATCATAGTAAGAAAAAAGTTAAGGCTTTATTTTTCACACACATCTCTATATCAGGGGTGTAGACATGGGTAGGCCTACATTGATCACAAGTCTCCCAATCAAATGCTGAAACGATATTTATGAAGTTGCATTTTTTGGGCTAATTATTTATTTATTTTCATCCATTTTCAAAGTTGCATTTTTTGTTTCACAAATACTACAATGGGCTTTGGCATCAAAGGTAAAACATAAATGGTCCATAAACATTTTCACGCCTGCTATGGCAGTAATTAGCCTATGATGATTAGGTTTAGGTGTTGTTCCTCTTCTTTGTATATATCAGCTGTCAGATTATACCCCACTTATGTCGTCTTCATTGGGCAGAAATAGTCTCTGTGGTGAGTGGACACATGCTTTTAATAAACGCATTGCACTGCCTAAACTACTGCTGCATGCAAACGGTATTTGATTACTGAAACATTAAGAGATTAAGTTACTGAGTATATTGTGTCCACAGTCTTCATCTGCATTGGATCATGAAGATGACGTCATCTACAGCAGTGTAACCACAACAACCAAAAAGAAAACTGTAAGTAAAAATACAGCCTTTTTCACCAGTAACAGTTCACTGTTTTGATCACTTCACAGTAAGTTGAGTGGACATTAGCTGGTTGAAAGCTACACTATATTTCCAAAAGTATTCGGTCGTCTGCCTTCACACGCATATGAAATTGAGTGAGATCCCATTCTTAATCCATAGGGTTTAATATGATGTCGGCCGACCCTTTGCAGCTATAACAGCTTCAACTCTTCTGGGAAGGTTTTCTACAGGGTTAAGGAGTGTGTTTATAGGAATTTTTGACCATTCTACCAGAAGCCCATTTGGGGGGTCAGACACTGCTGTTGGATGAGAAGGCCTGGCTCGCAATCTCCATTCTAATTCATCCCAAAGGTGTTCTATCAGGTTGAGGTCAGGACTCTGTGTAGGCCAGTCAAGGTCTTCCACACCAAACTCGCTCATCCACATCTTTATGGACCTTGCTTTGTGCACTGGTGCACAGTCATGACAAAAGAGGAAAGGACTATCCTCAAACTGTTCCCACAAAGTTGGGAGCATGACATTGTCCAAAATCTCTTGGTCTGCTGAAGCATTAAGAGTTTTTTTAACTGGAACTAAGGGGCGGAGCCCAACTCCTGAAGAACAACCCCACACTATAAATCCTCCTCCACTGAACTTTACACTTGGCACAATGCAGTCAGACAAGAACTATTCTCCCGGCAACCAGTAAACCCAGACTCGTCCATCGGATTGCCAGATGGAGAAGCGTGATTCATCACTCCAGAGAACACGTCTCCACTGCTCTAGAGTCTAGAGTGGCGGCGCTTTACTCTACTGCTTTCAGCGCTTTGCTGCTTTTGCAGTGTTTGGTGATGTAAGGCTTGGACGCAGCTGCTCGACCTTGGAAACTCATTCCATGAAGTGTTTATGCTGTTCTTGAGCTAATCTGAAGGCCAAATGAAGTATGGAGGTCTCTAGCGATTGACTCTGTAGAAAGTTGGTGACTTCTGCGCACTATGCACCTCAGCGTCTGCTGACCCAGTCATCTTATGTGGCCTACCACTTCATGGCTGAGTTGCTGTCATTCCCAGTTGCTTCCACTTTGTTATAATACAACTGACAGTTAAGTTGGAATATTTAGTTGAGAGGAAATTACACGACTGGACAGCACAGCTGGGATCTTATCATGGTACCACGCTGGAACTCACTGAACTCCTGAGAATGACCCATTCTTTCACAAATGTTTGTAGAAGCAGTCTGCATGCCTAGGTGCTTGGTTTTATACACCTGTGATTGGAACACCTGAAATCAATGATTTGAATGGGTGAATGAATACTTTTGAAAATATAGCGTATAAGTGTTTATATAGTTTACAATATAACTTTGACCTCAACCTTATTAAGCATTTAGTTAGTAGCTGATGAAAGATCACTCAAGGTGGTAGGAGCGAGAGATCCTCCTTTATTTCTAACCCTGTCCTATTTTCCAGCTCTCTCAGGCAGTCAGAGATGATGAAGTGATCTACAGCTCTGTGGTTTTGGAGTGAGAGGTGAGAGAGTCTCAGAATGAGGGTCAACAGCTGTGAAATGGTCCGTAATGGACTGTTATTCAATTGAATAGTTCACTGAAAAATCAATGACACCCCAAATGTTGTTAATTGGCCAATCAGTGTTTGGTGTCCCAAAAACTGCTTGGGTGACATGAGCAAGGCAAGACAAGACAAGCTTATTTATATAAGCACATTTCATACACAAAGGCAATTCAATATACTTATTGCTTAGTGCTTAAGAGTGGAAATCAATAAAAATACAAAGTTGCTTAAAATCATTAAATGGGGAATTAAAAGGAAGTACAAAGTACATAAAAATAAGAATATATCTTTTAACAAAGTTAATATGAAAAGGCTTAAATGTTTTTGAAATGATCTTATTGAGGCTAATGTGCAGTAAAAATAGATGTTTAGAGCTCAATCATGAGCAGATGAAAAGAGGAATATTTTAAATATGCAGTTAAAAATCATTAAACTTGAAAATTAAGAAGCAAACCTCAGACACCAAACACATTTTTGCCTTTAAGCACTTTTGTGGTCAGGTGAAAATTGTGTACATTTGATTTGTTTTTTTTTTTCTTTTGTGTGTTTTGTTTTCAGGTGTAAGCGAGTTTGTTTCTGGCCAGGTCTCTTACAATGAAGATACTGCAATTCAAGACATCTTACAACCCCAATTCCAATGAAGTTGGGACATTGTGTAAAACAAAAATAAAAACAGAATACGATGATTTGCAAATCCTTTTCAACCTATATTCAATTGAGTACACTAAAAAGACAAGATATTTAATGTTCAAACAGACACACTTTATTGTTTTTTGCAAATACTCACTCCTTTTGAATTTGATACCTGCAACATATTCCAAAGAAGTTGGTACAGGGGCATGTTTACCACTGTTACCACAACAACCCTCAATAAACGTTTGGGAACTGAGGACACTAAGTGTTGAAGTTTTGTAGATGGAATTCTTTCCCATTCTTGCTTGATGTACAACGTCTGTTCTTCAACAGTCCGGGGTCTCTGTTGTCGTATTTTGAGCTTCATAATGTGCCACACATGTGCATTTCTGATCTTGGCAATGTTGTGAAGATGTAGGAAAGCTGTCCTAGTGATGCTGCCTATGTGTTGATCGAATGATAAATCTGAATCTATTATAACGCCAAGATTTTTAGCTGCTGAGCCAGGTGTGGCTGGAAAGTCGGCGAGGTTTAAGATTAAATCTGGTAATTTACTTCTTGCTAATTTTGGACCCAGAAGGAGAACCTCTGTTCTGTTACTGTTTAATAGGAGGAAGTTGCGTGACATCCAGCCTTTCACGTCTTTTACACAGTCCTCCATTTTCTTTAACCTGTATTGGTCATCAGGTTTGGCTGATATGTACAGTTGAGCATCGTCTGCATAACAATGAAAGTTTACGCCATGGTTACTTATAACTGTGTCTAACGGTAACATGTATAGTGTAAATAGTAATGGTCCTAATATAGACCCCTGCGGAATTCCAAATCTCACTTTTGAATAATTGGAAGATAAATTGTTTACCCTAACGAACTGATAACGTTCTGATAGGTAAGATCTGAACCATGATAGGGCTGTCCCTGTGACTCCAACCATGTTTTCTAACCTTTCTAGGAGAATATTGTGGTCTATTGTATCAAAAGCCGCGCTAAGGTCAAGTAGCACTAAGAGAGATATGTAGCCTTGATCAGAGGCAAGAAGAAGATAATTAGTTATCTTAACTAGAGCCGTCTCAGTGCTGTGGTGTGGCCTGAATCCAGACTGAAATTTTTCATATATATGGTTCTTGTGTAGATATGAACTAAGTTGTTGGGCCACAGCTTTTTCTAAGATCTTAGATATAAACGGTAAGTTAGAAACAGCCCTGTAATTAGACAAAACGGCGACATCAAGATTTGGTTTCTTGATCAGAGGTTTGATAACTGCTAGTTTAAAAGCTTTGGGAACATGGCCCAGACTAAGGGACGAGTATACAATAGTTGAGATAGGGTTTATAATGACTGGCAGTACTTCTTTGAGTAATTTTGATGGAATTGCATCGAGTATGCAGGTTGTGCAATTTGCAGAAGAGATCATCTTCTCTAGCTCCAGCTGTGGGAGGGGGTAAAAAGTTTCCAGACTCTTTTCTACAGCTGTGTTTTGTTCTATATCAGCCAAGTCAGATGACAGCCAAGCTGGATTTGAATTTGATACTGTGGGTTGAATTTGTTGTCTAATATTATCAATTTTATTATTAAAGAAGTCCATAAAAACTTCACTGGTGAGAGTTGCTGAGATTTCTGGTTCATTACCTGCCTGATTTTGTGTGATATGGGAAATCACATTAAACAGAACTCTAGGATTATACTTATTATTCTCGATCAGCGAGGCCAGATATGCTGAGCGAGCTTCTGTGAGCATTTCTATACTCTATAAGGCTGTCCTTCCAGGCAGTGTGGAACACTTCTAGTTTGGTATGACGCCATTTCCGCTCTAATTTCCGAGCTGTTTGTTTTAAGGTCCGAGTTTTATCGTTGTACCACGGGGCAAGCATTTTCTGCCTTATTCTTTTTACATTAAGTGGAGCCACATTTTCTAAAGTGG
Source organism: Pygocentrus nattereri (assembly GCF_015220715.1). NCBI lineage: Eukaryota > Metazoa > Chordata > Actinopteri > Characiformes > Serrasalmidae > Pygocentrus > Pygocentrus nattereri. Next base: position 13,009,143 of record NC_051229.1, on the reverse strand, counting down.
ATCGGAAGGTATTTTCTAAATAATCGGTTAGTAAATCTAGTTCCATTGGGTCTGATGGAGTGGAGACTGGGGTCGATAATATTTTCTATAAATTGTAGGGTGGGAGAAAGGTTTTATTGCGCGCTTTGTTGAATAGCAAGGGGACGTATATATATTATGGCTAAATTGTAGCTCATATGAAATTAAGTAATGGTCGGAGATCGCTGTGGTTTGTGGTAGGATATTAAGCTTGTCTATGTTAAGACCTCGTGTCAAAACTAAATCTAACGTATGACTACAGTAGTGTGTAGGCCCTGTTACATTTTGGGTAAAACCAACAGAGTCTAGGATTGAGGTAAATGCCCTTTTTAATGGGTCATCTACCTTCTCAAAGTGAATATTAAAATCTCCTACAATTATTACTTCATCGTTGCACACAGCCAGGTTTGCAGCAAAGTCACTAAATTCTTTTATAAATTCAGAGTATGGCCCTGGTGGTCTGTAAATGTTAAATAATGAGAACGCCTTCTTTTTTGTGACCGGATTTGTGACGTGATGAAGAAATACGTTCTAAACTGACATTGCTGATGAACCTGTTGCCCACAACAGAAGCTCAGATACAAAAGCTGCAGTGTTGTAGCTTCTTAATTATCGCCACCTCCAGGATCTCAGCGTTTGTGGAATCATTCAGTTGTGTGAAAGACAGAACTGCTGTGACTCTCTGAAACACAAAACAAAGCAGGAATAAATCACCACCTGTATAAATTCACAAACTGAGGAATCAGACTGTCAGTTTATATCTTGTGATGGTGATGACAGATTCTATAATGTGTTATCACTGCGTCACTGGGGGGTTCAGACAGCAAGAGGAGTTACACTCATAAGACTGGGAGTGAGAAAATAGTGGGAAATGCCAAAAAAGCAGAAGCTACAATAGTGTGCTCTTTGCTGGCAGGTGGTGGCGACAGACTGATCCCTTACAAATGCATCCCTTATAGTCTGTGATGCTTTCATTTCTGCATGTAAATTATTATAACATTCAGTCTATCTGCAGAGAATAAGCAGGGCCTGTCAGTCAGCAGTAGTCAGCAATAAATGAAGGGTTTTTCAAATGCGTCATAGCTCACTGTTAAAAATTTGAATTCGTGTTATATCATGTTGTATCTTAACTTTTATGATGTGGTAGCATTTTTTCTAATTGCAATATTGTGATCATTTTAGAATCTTTGATAAAAGTTAGAGAAGTATTGTGATGTATTTTAACAGTACAAGTCTGCTTAGTATTGATGTGGCAATTAATATGTAAAAAATGCACCATAAGTACTGACCAATAGTGACTCATTCTCTTCAGTATTTTTAATATGGTTTTCTACTCACTTGGGTTTCTCAGTGCCAGAACATGTAGTTTCCTCTGTAGAGAAAGGAATAAAGAAATGAAAAGTTAATAGATTCTGAAAGCAATCAGTCACGCCGTATGAAATAGTAATAATAAATGTAATATAAATGTAATACTCTTCTGTCTGTGTGTATACATACATACAAAATCGCTGATGGAATTAAACCTCGTATCTCCATTTGTCATTTTTCAGTTTGACATGATTTCAAAGTAGAACATTGAACTAACAGAAATGACCTTAAATTGCTTGGAAAAACATCTGGTTCCATTGTCTTACATTAAAAGTACAGTATGTTTTTTCCTTCTCCTATAAACCTACCATTTTGGAGATAGATGGATAGATCGCTGCCTGAATTCTACATTACTCATGACAGGCATCGTGAGGACAGCGCTCGAGCCCCATGTACCAACGAGGGGCACAAGAGTGACCGTACCTGGAGTGGTCATACTTTCCTGAGTTTCCTGACTGTTTCTTCTCTTGTAGTCTCAGCTGTTGCTAACATAACTTTAAGCAAAGTGGTGCAAACAACATTACAGCTTGATGATCAGCAGGTATGAACAGTATTTCTGATACATGTGATCTTACTTGAAGGTCTTTCAGTGACAGTGAGGTGAACAGTAACCCCCACATCTCCTGCACTAAACCAGTACCAGCCAGCATCACTCTTCTGCAGACCCCTCATCCCCACACTGACAGATCCTTTTCCATAGTCAATTACCAGCACTGCTGAATTCTGGGATGTGTTAGTCCTCCCCCCTAAGAAACACTTGTCTTTAAATCTGCACCAATTCCTCTTTTCTTTCTTATATTCAGCACTGTAGAAACACTGGACACTGACACTGCCCCCTTCCTGACCACTCACTCTGCTGTTCATCACCGACACAGCAGGATCTGAATAAAGAGGCAGAGAATGAGTTATCCTCCATCATAAATAACACGTCTAAGTTACAGTGAACAGATTCTACTTCACACAGAGAGACGTCTTACCTGAACTGACCGTCAGGTACACATAATCACCGTCATCTGATCCACCACTAATTTCCACAGCACACCAATTAATTCAGCATTATTGTAGAACTACTTCAGAGGAAAGATAGGAGGAAGGAGAAGATTATGTGATACAACTACAGATGGGAGTCGCAACACTGTACACTGAAATGGGCTGATAGGGTTGTGCTTGTTGCTTGTGAAGTATTTCCATTGCATACATGAAAAATGGGCTTCTAGCTGCTTTTCTTACATATTTTTTTTATTATGTGAGTGAATGATCTATGATCATCATATGTTCATCAGTATATGCATGTGAGATCTAAACATTGAGCCAGACCTTTTTTCAGTCTGCACATGTTAATATATGAGGATGTGTGGTCTAAAAATCCTCTGTTAACCCAAACCAACCTCTGACTTGTAAAGTATTATTTCAGGCTTTACTGGGCAAATCCTTCTGGTTCTCTCCTTTTAGCTAAGCTGTCATAGTCAGATCTGCCAGAGTCATTAGCCACACTCTGTAAATGTTTACATCCACTGTTTATGTACAAACGGATAGAATAAAACTAATTCCATCTCCCTTCTTTCTTTCCAAATATACAATCACCCATATGTCCGGCTGGACACTGAAGGCCGAGCCCTCCTTCTACCCACTTCAGACCAGCTGCCCATGCCCTAGCTGCCACCACCTGCCTTAGACTAGCTGCCCACCCTACACTGATATTCTCATGGACTCCTAGCTATTCTTAATACCAATATTACTGCTATTAATATTAGTAGTATAATCACTTGTAGGTAGTTTGACCAGAGGAGGATGGGTCCCTCCTGGTGAGCCTGGTTCCTCCCAAGGTTTCTTCCTCGGTTCTGAGGGAGTTTTTCCCTTTCCACTGTTGCCCCTGGCTTGCCCACCAGGGGGGGTTTGTACATTCTTACACTCCTGTTAAAACTGCTTTGTGACAATATCCGTTGTAAAAAGCGCTATACAAATAAATTTGAAATTTGAATTATTACATAGTGTAGCTTTAAACTCTAAATCACCAAGAAAATCATTGAATTGTAACGGGGAGCGAGGAGGAGGACGCATGTACTGAGATAAGCGACCAATGGGCAAATCCAGGGTCATGGTCAACACGGTCCAGGGTCAATGAGCCAACATGGATAGATGAGGGACCAGACATGACAAACCAGAACCAAACACCAGTACAACTTACAACAGAGAGATTCAAACAGCAAACAAAGACCAGCGGCAAACAGGGCTTAAATATACATGAAAAACAAGGGACAGGTGGAGACAATCAAGGGCGGAGTCATGAAACGAGGGGGCTAAACCAAAACACGATCACATGGACAGGACTGGGAGGGGCCAATCATGACAGTACCCACAGCTTCCCAAAGGCACGCATACCGAGGCACACCAAACAAACAGAACAAAACAGACACAAGGGATCAAAAACAAGGACAGAGCCAAACTAGACAAGGACAGGAGTTGGGACAGGACATGGGACAGGCACAGAAGTACATGGAACAGGAACCATGGGCACAGAAGCAGAAACAAAAATGGGCACAGAAGCAGAGGCAGAAACACTAGTGGAAGCCAAAGGCACAGAAACAGGAGACAACACCCAACACAGGAACAGACAAAACATGAACAGAACGAGGATGAAAAATGGAGGGAGAACAAGGAGGCACAACACAAAGACGCCGAACAAGAGACGAATGGAGGTACAACAGGATGAGGGAAACAAGCACGCAAGACGGACCACACAAAAGACAGGGGAACAGGAACCAAAACAGACACTGGCACAGAAATGGAGCTGGAGACAGAAACCAGGACAGAAACAAAAAGGGGCTCCGGCTGGGGACAGCCGCTCCAACCTGGAGGAACAAACTGAAACGGGACCCACTCGGCTGTTGCCAAGGCTCACTCGAGCGATAGGCAGCTTGCAGTGGTGCTTGCAAACGAGTGAAGTACCACAGTATGGGGTATCTGAATGTTCCATCCGTCTCACCTCGTCTTGTGCTGCAGGTCGTTCCTCCCTGCAGCGTAGCTCAAGATGGGCGGACCCAAGGCGCTTACCTGAGCACTCATCATCCAACTCGAAGACGGGAACGTCTTTCGTCTTCCTATAGGACCGACAAGATGCTCGTGTTCCCTCAGCGCCAGGGGATTTGCTGTCTCCGGCTTGGCAGTGTTGGGACATGTCGAACTCGGGCTGCATAGAAACAGCCGGAGTTTAGTCCCAATGAAACAACCACATACCGGAGTCTCGCTTACTCACTACGAACTTTAGTGGCTGGTCTTTCTGTAACTGGGAGCGAGGAGGCAGATGCACATGCTGAGATAAGTGACTTTTATCATGGGCAAATCCAGGGCCACAGTCAAAACGGTCCAGGGTCAATGAGATCGGGGACTTGATATAAACCAGAATCAAACAACATCAGTACAACCGACAACATAGACAGAGATTCAAACAACAGCAAACAAAGACCAGCAAGGACAAGGGGCATAAACAGGGCTTAAATACACATGGAATAAGAAGGACAGGTGGAAAACAGATGGAGACAATCAGGGGCGGAGTCAAGAAACGAGGGGGCTAAACCAAAACACATGGACAGGACTGGGAGGGGCCAATCACGACATGAATAACTAAATCAATAAACACTTACATTTTTAAATACAAAAATAAATGATAACTGCAGTTTCTTAAGAAGGTACAGAAGTTTAAGTTTAAGTGATACTTTTTTAATCCCACAAACGGGGAAATTCCACCTCCGCATTTAACCCATCCGTGAAGTGAAACATCACATACACACACTAGTGAAGATACACACACACTAGGGGGCAGTGAGCACTTGCCCGGAGCGGTGGGCAGCCCTATCCACAGCACCAATAACAAGTGTTTTTCTATTGGTGTTATCTGTTATTCTAGGCAACACATTTATAACAGGCAATTTCCTGTAACATTTAAAGTGATATGATACTAAAAAAGAACTCCAACAGGTGAGAATCATCATCTGAGTGAATGAAAATATATTTTTAAAAATTACTTCCTGAATTCAATTCTCTGCTACAGAATCGTGGCTCCCTCAAACTGCACCCCACCAGAAAGAGGTGTAAAAATGCCCAGCCGGAGGTGATTTGATCAAATATAAGCTTTTAAGCAATTTACTCAAACTCCTCCCTCCATTATTAACCTGTTATTTTCATTAAAAATGCATCGCAAAGTGAAGAAAATGGGTCCATTATGTTGGGCTAATGATAGAAACAAGAAAAATACAGCTCTGATCTTACCTGAGATACAGAGGAGCAACACAAAGAGAATTAAAGAACTCATGACTGAGTAAAAGTACGTGTTTCTGTAAGAGGCTCCAGTGAAAAATACTCTTCCTGCCTCTGAGTGAAGCAGCTTGACTGCAGTGCAGTTCCTGTTTTTTTTTTTTTTTTATTTACTCTACCCGCACCCCCTCACCCCCACTCCTGCCCCCTACTCTCTACCTCTACCGTCTCTTGCTGTTATTGACTGTGTAATAAGGCAGAGTCCCACTTTAATGGATGAATAGATGGGTGGATGGATACTTGGTTGGTTGGATGCTTGATTGGTTCGATGGATGGATGGATGGATGGATGGATGGATGCTTGGTTGGTTGGATGCTTAGTTGGATGGATGGATGGATGGATGGATGGATGGATGGATGGATGGATGGATGGATGGATAATACTTTGAGCTGCCACTGGTATGAAAAATGCTCTATAAAAAAAGAGATTATTAATAAATTAAAGTATATTTTTGCTTTTGGGATATGCTACATTACATTATAACAGAAATAGATGAAGGCTCAATATCAATCAAATTTAACAAGAATTCCAAGGGATGCCAATAATTGTGACATATTTGTCATTAAGAAAAATGTTTAGTCTCTCTCTCTCTCTCTCTCTCTCTCTTTCTCTCTCTCTCTCTCTCTCTCTCTCTCATATAGATGTTTTGCTCACCCTTCTTTATCAGGATGCCAGTATGTAAAGAAACAAGCCTGTGAACACTTTAAATAGTCACTATGGGTGTGCTCTGCCTCCTGCTGGACTGATTGCGAACTGCATTAGTCCTGATCACTTAACCCCTCAGTTCAGTACAGAGAAGACGAATTCTGTTGCTGTTAAAATGTCACAGGTTACTCAGGTACACTTTGATTTACCAGCATCTTTACTGAAACAGCTGGTCTACAGAATTTATCTTCATTACCTCTCTAGTGAATCGTGAACAGTGTTAGGAGAGCTCATCTATTACAGATCACTCATCACATCTCTCAAACTCAAATAGGATTACTTTACTTACTACAACCTGGAAAAAGTAAATCACAATATTTATTAGTTTATTTATTAATTACATTATAACTGTATGATATGTTTAAGTATAGTATTAACTTAGAAATGTGGCTCCAGGACTGAACATTGGCTTTCGTTAGGATAATTAAAGTAGCTAATAAGTTAGCAAACAAGCAAGGATAGCTAGCTAGATAGCAACCACATAGCTGGCAGTGGAAAAGAGGCCTACCGCCCCGCGCTACTGTGGATGCGTTAGGCTAATGTAGCTAGTACAGGCTAAGTGAGCTAGTGTTAGCTAGCTAGCTACATTACTTAGCTAGCTATTGAAGCCGTAATTCGCCCGTTTGTGTCGTGTAAGTTAATATGCATGCAGAAACCACTCGTCTTAACCCAGGTCAAAAAGGACATTTCATAGATACTGTTTATCAAATAATAACAGAATCCAGTCGAGTCTGTTTGAAACCATCATTAAGTCAGTGGGGTTGACGTCGAATTCTCTGTGCCACCTTAAAAAGAACTGCTGAACTATTTAACCCTCCTGTCCTCTTCACCTCCTGCCCCTTACTTTAGTGTTCCCGGTCAAAATTGACCGGTCTGTTTTAACTGCTCTTAAATTAGCACAAAAACCATTTTTCACCACCATATTTTTATTCAACATTCTTTAGCTGTGAACAATGTCTCAAAGTAGTGTTTAACCTGAATTTATAGAATTAGACATAAAATAACTGCAGTGTAGAGTGAGTGAGTTGGGGGGTGTGTATGAGGATGTTTTCTGTCTGATGGATGAATATAGTCTGGATACCCATTCATTTCCTATGGCGGTCACTTTTGACCGGGAACATCTCAGGTGTAACAATTGATTAATTAAACACTCAAAATTCAAAGAAAGAGGTGATCATCACTTTTATATGTTCAAGTGCATAGTGTGGAGGATATCATAAGGCCTTGAGGCAATCAGATGAAAAACACAATATTTATGAGTGTTTTAAGTTGTAAATCGGTCAGATTTGACCCAACGACAACAGGAAGGTTAATCTTTTTTTGTGCTAATTTAAGAGCAGTTAAAACAGACTGGTCAATTTTGACCAGGAACACTAGAGTAAAGGAAGAGGACAGGATCTATAAAATGTCCTTTTTGACCTGGGTTAAGACGAGTGGTTTCTGCATGCATATTAACTTACACGACACAAACGGACGAATTACGGCTTCAATAGCTAGATAAGTAATGTAGCTAGCTAGCTAACACTAGCTCACTTAGCCCGCACTAGCTACATTAGCCTAATGCACTACATTAGCCGGTGTGGGTGCATTAGGCTAATGAGGCTAACTGTTAGCTTGCCTCTTTTCCACTGCCGGTTATATGGTTGCTATCTAACTAGCTAGCTAGCTAAGGTCTTAACTGTGTGGACTTGTTAGACCGGCTGTGGTTTAATTTTCCACTTGCTTTGTTGCTACATCAGAATCAGGACGTTTACGACATTTCGTAATAATTCTTTGCCAGTTCTGTCCTTTACTCAGACACTACAAGACTAATATAAGAAACGTCTGCATATATTTAGCACTATGCTAACACTGCTATACCTTATTAGCTACATTGGCCTTTAGTGGAAATGAGACCATTAACACACATTAAAACCTTGTTGAAAGGGACTTATTTGAAAATAACATTTTATGTGGCCTGTTTATACAAGATGTCATATTTTGTCGAGAGCTGGGTGTATAGTCAAATATAAGTGTTATTCTGCTTATAATATTGAAACATTTGATTTTAACCTCAAGCATTACTTCGACCCTTTAAGTATATAATGTTGAGAAATGTCGTGAAAATAAATGAATTTATCTGCAACATGACTTACTACTAAAAATTTACTCCATACCTTAGGCAGGTGTACCTAAACAACTAGCAAAACCCCTTAGCAAACGCTACTAACTTGAAGTGCGCATGCGTTAATTAAACTAGTTAGTACAGTGGACAAGAAACGTAAAATTGTAAGTTACATCAACAAAGGAAAAAAAGTTAGGAATATGTTGGAGCTGAATTTATTGAAATTACTTAAGATGATATGTGAACGCCCCCGACTTTTTTTTTTTAGTTCAAATTACATTCTTACTTTAGTTTTGAGAACTAAAGACAAGTTGGATTTTTTACAGTGTACCTTCACCACAAATGAGACATCTAGATCCAAACCATTACATTGTTGTTGACCAGCAAATTTAGCAGCATCATCAAAAATATAATTGATTTGAACAATTTCAAATAATTGCAACACCATCATGGTGAACGAAACAAAAATGTGGTAAATGTACGCAAACCTGCACTTTAACATGGAGACACCATTCAACCATGCAACCTTTCCTGTGAAATGAACTCATGAAAATGAGGGGTATTTAAGAGAAAACGTTCAACTTATCCTTGCTTGTTTGCTAACTTGTTAGCTACTTTAATTATTCTAACGAAAGCTAATGTTCAGTCCTGGAGCCACATTTCTAAGTTAATACTATACTTAAACATATCATACAGTTATAGTGTAACTAATAAATAAAGCAATAAATAAATAATAATGTAATGTAGCATATCCCAAAAGCAAAAATATACTAATTTATTAATAATCTTTTTTTATAGAGCACTTTTCATACCAGTGGCAGCTCAAAGTGTTATCCAACCATACACCCATCCATCCTTCCACCATCCATCCATCCATCCATCCATCCATCCAACCAACCAAGCATCCATCCATCCATCCATCCATCCATCCATCGATCCAACCAACCAACCAACCAAGCATCCAACCAACCAAGTATCCATCCACCCATCTATCCATCCATTCATCCACCATCCATTAAAGTGGGACTCTGCCTTATTACACAGTCAATAACAGCAAGAGACAGTAGAGGTAGAGAGTAGGGGGCAGGAGTGGGGGTGAGGGGGTGGGTGTAGAGTAGAAAAAAAAACAACAGGAACTGCACTGCAGTCAAGCTGCTTCACTCAGAGGCAGGAAGAGTATTTTTCACTGGCGCCTCTTACAGAAACACGTACTTTTACTCAGTCATGAGTTCTTTAATTCTCTTTGTGTTGCTCCTCTGTATCTCAGGTAAGATCAGAGCTGTATTTTTTTTGTTTCTTAGTTGCCTGTTATAAATGTGTTGCCTAGAATAACAGATAAAACCAATAGAAAAACACTTGTTATTGGCGCTGTGGATAGAGCTGCCCACCGCTCCGGGCAAGTGCTCACTGCCCCCTAGTGTGTGTGTATCTTCACTAGTGTGTGTATGTGATGTTTCACTTCACGGATGGGTTAAATGCGGAGGTGGAATTTAAAAAGTATCACTTAAACTCAAACTTCTGTACCTTCTTAAGAAACTGTAAGCGTTTATTGATTTAGTGATTCATGTCGCGATTGGCCCCTCCCAGTCCTGTCCATGTGTTTTGGTTTAGCCCCCTTGTCTCGTGACTCCGCCCCTGATTGTTTTCCATGTGTATTTAAGCCCTGTGTTTTCCCGTTGTCCTTGCTGGTCTTTGTTTGTTGTTTGAATCTCTGTCTGTGTTGTTGGTTGTACTGGTGTTTGTTTGATTCTGGTTTGTCTGGTCCCCGATCTATCCATGTTGGCTCATTGATTCTGGACCGTTTTGATCGTGACCCTGGATTTGCTCATGATAAGTCGCTTATCTCAACATGTGTGTCCGCCTCCTCACCCCCCGTTACAATTCAATGATTTTCTTGCTGATTTAGAATTTAAAGCTACACTATGTAAGAATTTTGTTAAATTTGAGAGATGTAGCCTTACTGAGTAAAGAGATAAAAACATGCTAATAGAAAGTCGGTGTGCTGCTGTGATTTGCCCAGTAAAGCCTGAAATAATATTTTACAAGTCAGAGATGTTGGTTTGGGTTTAGCAGAGGTTTTTTAGACCACACATCCTCATGTATTAACATGTGCAGACTGAAAAAAGACGGTCCGGCTCAATGTTTAGATATCAGATGCATATACTGAAGATATGATGATCATAGTAAATCATTTACTCACATATTATTATTTATTAATATTATTATTATGCAGCAAAAGCAGCTAGAAGCCCATTTTTCATGTATGCAATGGAAATACTTCAAGCTAAAAGCACAAACCTATCAGCCCATTTCAGTGTACAGTGTTGCGACTCCCATCTGTAGTTGTATCACATAATAATCTTCTCCTTCCTCCTATCTTTCCTCTGAAGTAGTTCTACAGTAATGCTGAATTAATTGGCTTCTGTTCTGCAGATTCTGAGAGCCTGAAGACACTGAAGAATTTAGCTGTAAGACATGGAGAATCTCTCACTATTCCATGTTTTTATGATGAGAAATACAAATCAAAGCATAAATACTGGTGTAAAGGGAGGGACTGGCTCAACTGTAAAATAGTAGCCTATACAAACACAAGTGGAAGAACATCAGTTACTGATCATCAAACCAGAATATATTTACTGTGGAACTGAAGAGCCTCCAAGACTCTGACTCTGGATATTATTGGTGTGCTGTGGAAATTAGTGACGGATCAGATGACGGTGATTATGTGTACCTGACGGTCAGTTCAGGTAAGACGTCTCTCTGTGTGAAGTAGAATCTGTTCACTGTAACTTAGACGTGTTATTTATGATGGAGGATGTATTTATACGACTCATTCTCTGCCTCTTTATTCAGATCCTGCAATGTCAGTGATAAACAGCAGAGTGAGTGGTCAGGAAGGGGGCAGTGTCAGTGTCCAGTGTTTCTATAGTGCTGAATATAAGAAGGAAAAGAGGAATTGGTGCAGATTTAAAGACAAGAGGTGTCTTTTATGGGGGAGGACTAACACATCCCAGAATTCAGCAGTGCTGGTCACTGACTATGGAAAAGGATCCATCAATGTGGAGATGAGGGGTCTGCAGAAGAGAGATGCTGGCTGGTACTGGTGCAGTGCAGTAGATGTGGAGGTTACTGTTCACCTCACTGTCACTGAAAGACCTTCAAGTAAGATTCCATGTATCAGAAATACTGTTCATACCTGCAGATCATCAAGCTGTAATGTTGTTCCACTCACACCACTTTGTTTCTTCTCTCTTCTTCTCTCATGTTAGAAACAGCTGTGGCTACAACTTTAAGCAGTCAGGAAACTCAGGAAAGTATGACCACTCCAGGTACGGTCACTTCTGTGCCTCTCGATGTTACACAGGGCTCGAGTGCTGTTGGCAGCAGCCAATTTCTCTCCCTCTCTCTCTCTCTCTCTCTCTCTCTCTCTCTCTCATATATATATATATATATATATATATATATATATATATATATATATATATAAATAAGAGAGAGAGAGAGAGAGAGAGAGATAGAGAGAGAAATGATAGGGGTCCAGGAGAAGGAAAAACATACTGTACTTTTAATGTAAGACAATGGAACCAGATGTTTTTCCAAGTAATTTTAGGTCATTTCTGTTGGTTCAATCTTCATGAAATTTACATGCAATATATAGGACCACAAGTACTTTGAAATCATGTCAAAAATTGAAAAATATATATATATATATATATACAGACAGATATGATGAGAATATTATATATATTACATGTATTATTATTATTATTATTATTATTATTATTATTATTTCATATGGTGTGACTGACAGCTTTCAGAATCTATTAACTTTTCATTTCTTTATTCCTTTCTCTACAGAGGAAACTACATGTTCTGGCACTGAGAAACCCAAGTGAGTAGAAAACCATATTAAAAATACTGAAGAGAATGAGTTACTATTGGTCAGTACTTATGGTGCATTTTTTACATATTAATTGCCACATCAATACTAAGCAGACTCATGCTGTTAAAATACATCACAATATTTATCTAAATTTATCTAAAATTATCACAATATTGCATTTAGGAAAAAATGCTACCACATCATAAAAGTTAAGATACAACATGATATAACACGAATTCAAATTTTTAACAGTGAGCTGTGACGCGTTTGAAAAACCCTTCATTTATTGCTGACTGTTACTGACTGACAGGCCCTGCTTATTCTCTGCAGATAGACTGAATGTTATAATAATTTACATGCAGAAATGAAAGCATCACAGACTATAAGGGATGCATTTGTAAGGGATCAGTCTGTCGCCACCACCTGCCAGCAAAGAGCACACTATTGTAGCTTCTGCTTTTTTGGCCTTTTCTGCTATTTTCTCACTCCCAGTCTTATGAGTGTAACTGCTCTTGCAGTCTGAACCCCCCAGTGACGCAGTGATAACACATTATAGAATCTGTCATCATCACCACAAAATATAAACTGACAGTTTGATACCTCAGTTTGTGAGTTTATACAGGTGCTGATTTATTCCTGCTTTGTTTTGTGTTTCAGAGAGTCACAGCAGTTCTGTCTTTCACACAACTGAATGATTCCACAAACGCTGAGATCCTGGAGGTGTCGATAATTAAGAAGCTACAACACTGCATTGATAATTAGAATAATAAAATATAAGCACAAAAAAAGAGGGTTAAAACACCAAGTTTATATAAAAAAGTAAATTATGGAAATAAAATAAACAGTAAAACAGAAGACAGAATAAATAAAAGGAAGAAATAAATGAAATAAAAAGGTAAAAGGCAAAAAGTATGGAATAATATAAATAAAAAGGTAAAACAGAAAATTAAATAAATAAAAGGACAAAATAAATAAAAATGTAAAGGAAAACTCAACTAAAACAGTTACAGGCTGAATGTGGCTAGAAACTAAGAGTTTAAGATGATTTAGTGACACCAGCGAGCTGAGCTTTAGACCAGGCTGCCACGGTTAGGATATTAACTAGAATGTTGACTAGCTAGGTCAGCTAGCTAAACAGGCTACTATAAAGAGCTATGGCTTGACTAATGTCACTCGTTTTGAAGTTAAACCGAGAAAATAACCAGTTCAGGGTTAATCAGGTCGTAGCTGGAGAACCAAGTTTAGCTTTAACGTTAGCTTGCTGCCTCACTGCTACCATTCATCGGGCTGGCTGGGTAATATTAATATGGCTAGCCTTAGCTAGCACAGTAACATACATCTTAAACTGAAAAGGCGATCTCTTCTGATTGTGTGAATCTATTCACGGTGAAGTGCGGGATCTTTGGGGAAACTATGGAAGGTTTGACCTCTATTAGATTCCTTTATTTTTGAATAAGTGCATTTGGGAAGGCAGCAGTGAGGCAGCTTTGCTAGAACCCAGTGGTCCAACGCTACTTTCGTACCCTACAGTCTCGTTTTGGTAGACAAATGTGACGTAGGTGAATAAAGCGTAGAAACTGACCAACCTGCTGTCTTTCAACCACTTTGAGAAGCTTTTCTTCATCCCTACAACATCTTTTTCTCTCTCCCTCTTCCGTTTTCTGTTTTGTGCCCCGGAGAGCTTTTTTTTCTGCCCCTCCATCCTGAACACCCTGCAGGAGCTTGCACCACGACGGAAAAAAAAAAATCACACGCCTTGACGCGTTCGCTATGGGGCGCGTTCTCTAGCGCCTGTGTTTGGGAGCAAATGACAGGAGGGTAGGGGACGGAGTGGATGGGCGCCTGATTAGTGCTGTGCTGTTTTTTTGATGTGTATTATCATACTTGAACAAACAGCTCTTACAGAAAATGCAGACTAGAAATAATTTTCCGGCATCGTTTTGGCGCCCCTCTAGTGCAGCGCCCATATGCGCCGCATACACTGCATACCCCCTTTTTGCGCCACTGAACCCAGACTACACACTAAAATCTCAGCCAGTGGAGTCTCACTTAAACCCAGCAATCAGTTCACGTCACCACTATTCTCTATTAACTGCAACGGTTCCTCTCATCCCAAATTTAATATATAAACCTAATTCCAGAACTTGTTGGGACCGTATGTGAAATGGCAATAAACCAGAGCAGTGATTAGCAAATTCTGTTGAACTGTATTAAATTACAAACAGTACCAAAACACAATATCTGATGTTTTACATTGTGAACTTCATTGTTTTTTGTGTATGTAATCTTTCAAAATATGAAATTGGAACAGGAGCATATTTGTCATTGTTGCATCACCTTTGAAGTGACCCACTGCTCTTTAAGTGACATACGCAGAACTATGGTCCTCACTTTTGTTTGTCATTCTTGTTGGGAAACTGTAAACTTCAATCAGACAGAAATAATTTCTTCAGAAATGTTCAAGTTTTGTATGTAAAATGGAAGTGATTTACTAATGTGGAGCTATAATAAAGATTAGTGTACGTTTCAGGAGGCTCATTTCTCATGTGTGTGTGTGCGCTCAGTTTTGTATGTAAACCTCACATACTCACGGTTTCTCATGGTTACTCATGCTTACTCATGGTATGCGCATGATTTACAACTTACATGCAGAACTATAATGCATATGCAGAAACCCCTAGTGGTAGAAAAGTGAATTCACTAGGAAAACCATCATGAGATGCACAAACTCTCATTGATTATCAGCTACTTCAGTATAAGTGACAGAAGGACTGGTGACTTTTGAGCTCACACACTGTAAAAATGTTTCCTCAGTCAACATGAAAATACTTACTGATTGTAGAAGTGAGTGAGTAAGTGTGTAATAAGTCTGGTGATGCTTGAGGATTTCAAACATTTCAGTTGTTTTAACATTTAATACATATTTCTAAATTTTATTTTTTTATTTTAATTCACATCTGATGTTCAATGTAAACTTGTAAAATGTTAAACACCTAGAAGTAAATGTGAAACATCCTTGTAGACTTTCTAACCTAAGATTGAAAATCTGCACAATGAAGTGAAATTGTAATTATTTAAACTTCATATTTAATTTCTAAGGTAAAATAAACAGCTGGATTTTAATCAATCAGAACAAATCTTACATACAACACATCAGCTTTTTAAATGCTTTATAGGCTACTGAGAAATTTGTTAATCATATATTCACTCCAAACATGTAATGTCATAACAAAACACTTATGACAGAAAAAAGAGCAATGAGCCAAGACATATTTGTTGCCCAAATTTTGCTTCTTTCATTTAGCACTGGATCTATGCGGCTAACATTGCTAACAAACATTAAAAGACAGTAGTGATTTTATATAAATGAGTGTCAATCTTGAGTTTTTGACCTGAAGATTAAGTTTAACAATTGAAACAGAATGACTAACGTAGCGTCCGGTGTACAAAGAGGAGCTGGTCTTTGTAGGTTATTCAGAATTCAGCACAACACCTTTAAAGTGGAGGTCTACAGCATTCAGCTACAGTCATTCTTTATCCTAAACCACATCATCAAGTCTGAACTTTAATGAAGACCTAGATGTGGTTTGAAGGGTTTGAGAGACATTTTAAGGCTGTATTTATGGAAAAGATTTGGGTGACTATTGACTTTTAGTGTTTGGTTGGGATAGTGTAGCGGTTAACACCTCTGCCTTCCACACTGTAGAGTGGGGTTCAATCCCCACCTGGGCAAACACCCTACACTATACCAATAAGAGTCCTTGGGCAAGACTCCTAACACTGCTCTGGCCTATCTGTGTAAAATGATCAAATTGTAAGTCGCTCTGCATAAGAGTGTCAGCCAAATGCTGTAAATGTTTGTTAGCAATATTAACCTTGTAGCTCCTGAGCTAAACTAAAGAAACAGTATTTGGACACAAAACTTGTCGACGACATTTTTCAGCAATCCATTCCTTTAACTTTACATTTGTATAAGCAGTGTAGCTGCAGGTAATTCTAAAGGGCTTTTTACAGATAGAAAGTGTGAATCAAGAGGAAGTAAAAACCTTAAGCTAAAGTCTTAGAACAAAACCATTTTCCTCATAATTATATGAGATATAGTACAAATTCATTGTAAGATGTCTTGCATTGCAGTATCTTCATTGTAAGAGACCTGGCCAGCAACACACTCGCTTACACCTGAAATCAGAACACACAAAAGAAAAAAAACAAATCAAATGTACACAATTTTCACCTGACCCCAAAAGTGCTTAAAGGCAAAAATGTGTTTGGTGTCTGAGGTTTGCTTCTTAATTTTCAAGTTTAATGATTTTTAACTGCATATTTAAAACATTCCTCTTTTCTGCTCATGATTGAGCTCTAAACATCTATTTTACTGCACATTAGCCTTAATAAGATCATTTCAAAAACATTTAAGCCTTTTCATATTAACTTTGTTAAAAGTTATATTCTTATTTTTATGTACTTTGTACTTCCTTTTAATTCCCCATTTAATGATTTTAAGCAACTTTGTATTTTTATTGATTTCCACTCTTAAGCACTTAAGCACTAAGCAATAAGTATATTGAATTGCCTTTGTGTATGAAATGTGCTTATATAAATAAGCTTGTCTTGTCTTGCCTTGCTCATGTCACCCAAGTAGTTTTTGGGACACCAAACACTGATTGGCCAATCAACAACATTTGGGTTATCATTGATTTTTCAGTGAACTATTCATTTGAATAACAGTCCATTATAGACCATTTCACAGATGTATTTTGCTCTCTAACCTCTCACTCCAAAACCACAGAGCTGTAGATCACTTCATCATCTCTGACTGCCTGAGAGAGCTGGAAAATAGGACAGGGTTAGAAATAATGGAGGATCTCTCACTCCTACCACCCTGAGTGCTCTTTTACCAGCTAAACTAAATGCTTAATAAGGTTGAGGTCAAAGCTACATTTTTCTCATAAACACTTACAGCTTTCAACCAGCTAATGTCCACTCAACTTACTGTAAAGTGATCAAAACAGTGAACTGCTACTGGTGAAAAAGGCTGTATTTTTACTTACAGTTTTCTTTTTGGTTGTTGTGGTTACGCTGCTGTAGATGACGTCATTTTCATGATCCAAAGCAGATGAAGACTGTGGACACAATATACTCAATAACTTAATCTCTTAATGTTTCAGTAATCAAATACCGTTTGCATGCAGCTGTAGTTTAGGCAGTGCAATGCGTTTAATAAAAGCATGTGTCCACTCACCACAGAGACTATTTCTGCCCAATGAAGATGACATAAGTGGGGTATAATCTGACAGCTGAGATGTACAAAGAAGAGGAACAACACCTAAACCTAATCATCATAGGCTAATTACTGCCATAGCAGGCGAGAAAATGTTTATGGACCATTTATGTTTTACCTTTGATGCCAAAGGCCATTGTAGCTTTTGTGCTAAAAAATGTGGCTATGAAAATGAGTCGAAGAAGAGGAAAACAAATCAATTTAATAAATATCAATTCAGCATTTGATTGAGAGGCTTGTGATCAATGTAGGCCTACCCATGTCTACACCCCTGATATTGACTTGTGTGTGAAAAATAAAGCCTTACCTTTTTATTTTTAAAAGTCACAGCACTGTATATCACTGGGCTTTCAGTCATAGATGCCTGCTTTACACAAACAAATGTGATTTTACACAAAACTAGTTTATCAAAAAGGAACCATAAAAGTATTATATTCATTTTCTACTGCAGCACAAGCAAAACTGCACCAGGACCACAATACTGACTGTGTGTACTGCAGTGTTACTGACCGTCCGTGTTTGATTTCCATCTGTGACAGTGAGATATTAATGAATTAATAAATATTAATGAATTAGTTGTCTTATTGCACTTATGTAGTAAGACAACATTCATGATCCACAGCATAACACAATAGCAACAGTTGTTATTAGTTGTTAATACTGTCCTTCATAATAGCAAACATTTTAAAAGCATGCTAATAAAAAGACCTGTATGAAAATAGGAGATGGTGAATACTTACTACACTTTTTTGTCAAGATCCAGGTTATAATGGTGGCCAATATCAGCAGCAGCCCTAGGCCTACAGCCAGTAGAACCCAGATGAGCATGGTATTTCTATTGCTGCAATGAATGATGATATTTTTCCTTGAAAACCTTACATTTAACCTAAGACTTTTAAAGTACACATGCTGTCAAATAAAATGTTTTAGTATCTAAAGTACAGAATGAATAAAAGTTCAGCCCATCAGTATTTCACCATCATTCATCATGTGTGAATTACTTCTATTGCTTTCTTTCACTCGAGTCACTAACATTCTCATAAGTTGTTACTGCAGACGAGTCAGCTGTTCTGCAGACATAAAAACTAAAAATAATAATAACATACAACAAGAGCAGGTGTCTACAAACTTTGGGACATACTGTGTAGCATATATGTCAATTAGGATTACTTACATTTGCTGTGTTCACTAAAGAGAGACACATCCGGGTCCATGTACTTTGAATTTTCTTTCAATCTTCTTCTCCTTCTTCTTCTTCTTTTGGCTGCTCCCTTTAGGGGTCGGCACAGCGGATCATCTGCTTCCATCTTGCCCTATCCACTGCCTCCTCTACTTTTACACCAACCATCTCCATGTCCACCTTCACTACATCCATAAACCTTCTCTGAGGTCTACCTCTTCTCCTTCTGCCCGGCAGCTCCATCTCCAACATTCTTTGACCAATATATCCACTATTCCTCCTCAACACATGTCCAAACCATCCCAACCTGGCCTCTCTGGCTTTATCTCCAAACTGCTCCACCTTCACTGTCTCTCTGATCTGCTCATTTCTAATCTTGTCCATCCTTGTCACTCCCAACAAAAATCTCAGCATCTTCATCTCCGCCACCTCCAGCTCAGCCTCCTGTCTTTTAGACAGAGCCACAGTCTCCAAACCATACATCATAGCAGGACACACTACTGTCTTCTAAACCTTCCCTTTCACTCTTGCTGCTATCCTTCTGTCACACATCAGCCCTGACATCCGTCTCCAACCACTCCATCCTGCCTGCACCCTTGTCTTCACCTCTTTTCTACACTGTCCATTGCTCTGGATGGTTGACCCAAGATATTTGAAGTCATTAATGTGTTTTATTAGTATTTATTAGAGCACACCTGTTTTTTTCAGTGTGCAATAAAAAAGGGTCAGTTCATTTGTTTTTTACTTACTTATCTTGGTTCTTCTCACTGTTGCTTGTGTCATGGACCTTCTTAGAAGCTGCAGGAGGGCCAGTTCTGCTGCAAAAAGCAAAGAGCAAAAACATGCTATGCTGAGGTGTGAAAGTACAGCTATTTTAACAGAGTAACACCACTTACTGGACTGTGCAAATGAAATGTCTTGCAGAATGGAGACACTGTAAAAGTGTCAGACAGCAGTTCTAATTAGTGAATTCAGCTACTTTAAAGTTCAACCCATTACTGACACAACACTTCTAAGATGAACTTTTACTTAAGAGCCAAATAAAATGCAATACACACAACCCATTTCAGAGTTTTGGCATTACTATTTGGACTTTGAGTTAGCAGAGTTAACAATCTGTCCTGTAGACACTAAATTTCAATTCCTTTTTAAGACCTCAGCAGCATGTCATTTGTAACAAGTCTCCAGCATGCTCACATTTTACATGGCCACGCTTACATGGAGGATGGAGAGTTTAAAAGTGGAAACACTGGTGCTGCAGTTATTACACCATTTAAGGTTACTATTTAAAACAGTTCAACACTGCAGACATTTAAGCCACTGTGTTTAACTTCTGGAAATATTTCTAACTGATGCAGGTTGTGAATAATGTCTGTCTATGACAAAGGAGTAAAAAGAGCACAAAGAACAGAAAAGGATGCAAACTGAATCAAGCTTACTTTACTGGACATCCACATATTAAATACCTTATTTAATACATTTTTAGACATTGATCGCCTGAAATTTTTAACATCTATTTTAAGAGTTTACATGACGCCCTGTGATGGACTGGCAGCTTTACAGGGTGTTTCCTGCCTTCTGCTCAATGATCGCTGGGATATACAGTTTAGGAAGTGTGTGTGTGAGTTTACATGACTTTTTAGGAATCTGCTGGAGCCGTAAAATCCACATCATTAATTCACTATTCTCGTTAATGTAATGTTGATTTTGCATGTGAGACCTAATCATCAAGCTGGATCTTATTGTTGAGTATCTGTATGAGACGTTAATGAATAAAGACGTATGTCTTGGTTCATAAAACTCAATAAACACCAAATCCAACCTGATGCCTCTGACTATTATTATTTCAGAGGTTTACAGGGTGCTTGTGTCTTGTTCGTTCTCAGAAGCTGTAACTGTGAGGGGGTCAGTTGTTCTTCAAAAAAGCAAAGAGCAAAAACATGTTATATCGAGGTGTGAAAGCACAGCAGTATTTTAACATTACATTTAACATTTACACAAAGTAGATCATCAATACTTACAGCTCTGCTGTTGTTCTTTCTGTATTTTTGTTCACAGTTGTAGAACCTAGAAGGAAAAAATAAACATATTCATTCTTTCTATTCTGTGGTTTCATGAATTTTAAGGTTCTTTTTGTGATCAGACCTGAAGTGGTTTCACTGATGCTGGTTTCCTCAGTGGCACAAACTGTAGTCACAGCTGTTGTTGCTGTGGAAAATGAGATATAAAGTGGTGTGAGTGGAACAACATTACAGCTTGATGATCAGCAGGTATGAACAGTATTTCTGATACATGTGATCTTACTTGAAGGTCTTTCAGTGACAGTGAGGTGAACAGTAACTCCCACATCTCCTGCACTGAACCAGTACCAGCCAGCATCACTCTTCTGCAGACCACTCATCTCCACACTGACAGATCCTTTTCCATAGTCAGTGACCAGCACTGCTGAATTCTGGGATGTGGTAGTCCTCCCCACTGTGAAGCATGTCCAGTCTTTAAATCTGCACCAATTCTTCTGTTTATTCTGATATTCAGCACTGATGAGACACTGGACAATGACACTACCTCCTTCCTGACCACTCACTGTGCTGTTTATCACTGACACAGCAGGATCTGAATAAAGAGGCAGAGAATCAGTGGTGTAAATACATTCTTCATCATAAATGACACTTTTTAAGCTTTAAGTTGTAATCAGGGATGGGGGAGTAGCTAAGTAGTGTGCTACTTTTTGTAGCTAACTACAAATATTAATAGCTAGTAGCTGTAGCTGCTACAATTTTATGAAACGTAGCTAGTAGCTGTAGCGCCTACAAATTTTTGTGTAGCTATAGCGAAATTTTTCCCTATAATTTAGCTTCAGATAGTCCGGGAAAAAAGACCAACGAAACGTGGTTGTTCACTGGGCTGGTGGCGACTGTGCAATCCTAACTGAGCCGAACAGCTCAAGCATGATCAAGCTGATCACCCCTTAGTAGTAGGCTTAGCTCAGGGGTCGAAACTTAAATGTTAAGAAGAGCCGTTTTGTCCTTTCAACAAAAATCAAACCACCTTGGGAGGCACAACATTTTCTGTCTGTTTTGGCTGTAACGATATCTCAATATGTGCTGATGTTGTAGTACAGGCTGAAAATATAAACTCAGACTTACTTTGCTCTGCTTTATTTTCAGTTCAGCTGTAGCCGCTTTTCTTGCATCTCGGGAAACTTCTCTGCGAATTTCTTGTAAAATATCTCTCAATGTTTGACTTTTCATGAGGTTGAAGTCGCTTCTCATGCTCCAGCTTCTCATTCGAACGAGAAGCAAAAGAGAAGCTGACTTAAGTTTTGCGAGTTTCTGCTGATTAAACGTGTCAGTGACAGTAAATTCAGACCAGTGCGACACACACTCACACACCACCACCACAGTGTTACTGCAGTGCTGAGAATGATCCACCTCCCAAATAGTAACTGTTCTCCATG
This sequence comes from Pygocentrus nattereri, assembly GCF_015220715.1. Classification (NCBI taxonomy): domain Eukaryota; kingdom Metazoa; phylum Chordata; class Actinopteri; order Characiformes; family Serrasalmidae; genus Pygocentrus; species Pygocentrus nattereri. The sequence continues at coordinate 12,986,833 of NC_051229.1, read as the reverse complement.
GGGGTCCTGGCCACTGAAGAACAGGGTAAAAGGGCTAACAAAGTCTGCAGAGAAACCGATAAACTACAGTCTGTAACTGTAGAACTACAAAGTGCACCTATATAGTAAGTGGAGCTGAAAAAATGGACAATGAGCGTAGAAACAAGGGGGTGGTCATAATGTTGTGTCTGATCGGTGCATCTTGCTGAAATGTTTACATTGGAGCAATTTAATTTCAACAGTTGACAGTGTTTTGCACAAAAATCTCGGGTCTGTATTCAGTTATTTTTCTTGATTTTTGTTAGGAAAAACCTGGAATGATTGACTTTGCATTTAATCTAAATTTTTGTTGGATATCGCACCTTTGGGTGTGTAAGTTTGATTGTTGGTTACAGTTTTTGGTGATCTTCTTGTATATTTGCAGCTTTTCAGTTGTGTGTTTCTTTCTGGCACAGGATTAAATGCAGTGTCTTGTTCACACAGTCAGTTGGGATTTTTTGGTGTGTCAGGTGGAGATTCACAAACGTTCTGACAATTACACTTTGAAAGTAGCTAAAAAGTAGCCGCTACTATTTCTGGAAAAGTAGCTAAATTGTAGCTAGCTACAAAGTAGCTAACTACTCATTTTTCAGTAGCTATCCCAACCCTGGTTACAGTGAACATTCAGCCTCAAACAGAGAGACTACTTACCTGCACTGACTGTCAGGTATAAATAATTCTTGTCATCAGGGGTCCCTGTCCCACCAATTTCCACAGCACACCAATAATATCCAGAGTCAGAGTCTTGGAGGCTCTTCAGTTCAACAGTAAACATATTCTGGGTTGGATCATCAGTAACTGATGTTCCTCCACTTGTGTTTATATAGGCTACTGTTTTACAGGTGGACCAGTAATACCCCCTACACCAGTATTTAAGGTTTGATTTGTATTTTCCATCGTAAAAACATGGAATAGTGAGAGATCCTCCATGTTTTACAGCTAAATTCTTCAGTGTCTTCAGGCTCTCAGAATCTGCAGAAAAGAAGGCAAATTATACCACAGCCTCAGTTCTACACTCTTGAAAGGGTTCTACAAGGGTTCTTTAGTATAAGAAATTAAAATACACTTTTCACTTTATTAGGTACAACTATCTTGCATCTGTACTTAATGTCTATTTATCAGGTCCATTTACCATATAGGGTAATTTCACAAAATAGACTGTCATTTATCTGTTTCTCTGCGTAATTTTTAACCCCCTTATGTCCATCAATATTCAGGACCACCACTTAGCAGGTATAATTTTGATGGTGGATCACTTTTTAGCGCTGCAGTGGCACTCACATAGTAGTAATATGTCAGAGTGTGTGTAGTGGTTCACACACAGAAGCAAGGGTATGTCAGTGTTATTGCTGGGCTGAGAATGACCCACCACCCAAATAATGCTTCTGTGGTGGCCTTGTAGAGTTCCTGATCAGTAATGATCAGGGTTTAGAAGGGCCAACAAATTATGCAGAGAAATCGATAACAATCACTAACTGCAAAAAGTTTAATTCCAAAATACTGTATATTCATTTGTAACAGTGTTGGATATGATGTAGTTTTCCTAAAGAATAACAGTTGACAAAGTGTTGGCAAAACTTTTCCATAATGAAAAACACATTTACACTTCACTAACAAAGTAAGCATTAAATCATAATAGAGCACCGATGTTTCTTTTATGTGTCAAGTCAGTGTAAATCATTAAAAAAATCTTGAAAGTTGTCGATCATGTGTTTTGGAGCAAAAGCCCTTCAATTGTAGAACTACAAAGTGCACCTATATTGTAGGTGGACCTGATACTGTTGGACCTCAAGTGTAGATACAAGGTATCAAGTGAGAGCATATAGAAACTTGAACAAACATTTTACAATATTATTTCTAATGGTCAGTTATTAAAACATTTTTAAAATAATTCTATAGAAACACTACATAGAGCCGTTCTTGCTAAGGGTTCTTCACACCAGTGTCAGAAACTCAACAAGAACACAAACTCAGTGCAACTGACTGATGCAGCATTGATCTTACCTGAGACACAGAGGAGTAACACAAAGAGAATTGAAGAACTCAGGAGTGAGTAAAAGTGCATGTTTCTATGAGAGACATCAGAGACAAAGACTCTTCCTGCCTCTGAGTGAAGCAGCTCCACTTCAGGGCTCTTCCTGTTTTGTTTTGGTTCTCCTTTGCTAGTTCTCTCTCTGTCTAATGTGTAAAGCAAAAACACCAGTAAAGTGCAGAGCCCAGCAAACTCAAAGATTTTCCAGTGACCTTTAGACCCTCATGCTTAATTAATAATCTAATTAATGAATTATGTCATTGTATTTTGCCTCTTTCCATATTAATAACCAATCATTTACAGTAGTGTTAAGTAACTACATGTGAACTAGTTAGCTCTAAGTCTGGCTTCACAAAGTAATACTTGAATGCAACTACAGTTGACTGAAACCTACATGAAACCAAATGGAATTTGAGTTGCATAATGTAAGCGCAACAGTTGCACGCATCCCAACTTCATTGATCAAGTTTCATGAAAAAGTCATTCAGAAAGCATCACTCAATTCTAGTAAAGAACATCATTTCAAATCATTGATGATACTTGTTTCATGAACAAGAAAATGATACTGAAGAAACTTTATTGGATGATTGAAATGAGATCCTGATCAACTTTCTGTAAGTTTACTAGTTTTTCATTCTGGCATCAAGCATGAGTTGCTCAAAGTTAACCTTTCTGTAACCAGCTTAACTAGCAAGCGAATAGCAACAGCTGCATTGGAATTATGTTGCATGCAACTCAACATGCAGTTACTTGTATTAAAAAGTTTCATCATATAATGCCAGCATAAAACTTACTACCTCTGCATGGAAGGAATGCATCCATGTTAAGGATGCAAGCATCCAGGATGATACAAAATACATGTAACTAAACTAAGAAAAGCAATAAAAACACTAAAAACTTTTTTAAAAGCTTTGCCATTATGAAATAGAGTACTAGATAAACATTTCATGCTATATACTCATTTTCTGTAAGGACCTGTAGGCTTGAAATTTTTGCATGATCACAAATCAGAAAACCGCCTAGAGTAAACAAATGCAGCCTGCTCTCTAACAAAGAATCTTTTTACTAAGCAAGAATAGTTTGTAGAACTTGTTAATAAGTGGTGAGAATTTCCAGTACAGGCCTGCTGTACCACTCCACTGTGTGTATATATGGCTAATGTATGTAAGCTGCGGCCGTCACAGTGCTGCTTCACACTTATCACACAGAAGTATGTGTGTAAAAGAGGCCTGAGTATCACTTCAGTGTGTGTTGGTATCATTAGACTTGTGCTGTTTGTGATTTGGGAGAGACGACATGGCTGGCTAGAGAATTATTTCAGCCTGTCTCTTTAGGCCTGTTAGTGCCCATTGTGTTGGTGGAATGGAAATTGGTATTAGTAATTAATATAATCAAATAAATATTTTTCCAAATAACTCTTTTGTCATATTGACCAGGACACTGATGACTCTACACAGGTCAACTGAATGATTTGCTTCAAAACTGCAGAAACTGTATTTTATTTCCGTTGTGAAACAACTTAAAGCTGCCATTTGAACAACAGTCAGAAAAGTACCATTGATTTGTGTTTGGTTTTGCACAGAAATGATGTCTCTGCCACATTTTAAATATATTGGCAAAAGTATTCGCTCGTCTGCCTTCACACACATATGAAATTGAGTGAGATCCCATTCTTAATCCATGGGGTTTAAAATGATGTTGGCCCACCCTTTGCAGCTACAACAGCTTCAACTGTTCTGGGAAGGCTTTCCACAAGGGTTAAGAGTGTTTGACCATTGCTCCAGAAGCGTGTTTGTGAAGTCAAACGCTGATGTTGGATGAGAAGGCCTGGCTCACAGTCTCCGCTCTAATTCATCTAAAGACATTCTAGTGGGTTGAGGTTAGGATTTTGTATAGGCCAGTCAAGTTCTTCCACACCAAACTCGCTCATCCATGTCTTTATGGACCTTGCTTTGTGCACAGGTGCACTGTCATGTTGGAACAGGAAGCTGCCGTCCCCAAACTGTTCCCACAAAGTTGGGAGCATGAAATTGTCCAAAATCTATTGGTCTGCTGAAGCATTAAGTTCTGTAGTGATTGACTGTGCAGAAAGTTGGTGACCTCTGCACACTATGCCCCTCAGCATCTGCTGACCCCGCTCTGTCATTTCACATTGCCTAGCACTTCGTGGCTGAGTTGCTGTCGTTCCCAATCGCTTCCACTTTGTTATAATACCACTGACAGTTTACTGTGGAATATTTAGTAGTGAGGAAATTTCACGACTGGACTTGTTTCACAGGTGGTGTCCTATTATGGTATATACTATGAATAAACTACGACTGCATCCTATAGTAGAAGCACAATTATGATACACAACTGCACACTGCTTAGACCACACACTGCACACACAACTGCACACTGCTTAGACCAGACACTGCACATACAACTGCACACTGCTTAGACCTTACACTGCACACACAACTGCACACTGCTTAGACCATACACTGCACACACAACTGCACACTGCTTAGACCAAACACTGCACACACAACTGCATACTGCTTAGACCACACACTGCACACACAACTGCACACTGCTTAGACCATACACTACACACACAACTGCATACTGCTTAGACCACACACTGCACACACAACTGCACACTGCTTAGACCATACACTGCACACACAACTGCACGCTGCTTAGACCATACACTGCACACACAACTGCACACTGCTTAGACCAAACACTGCACACACAACTGCATACTGCTTAGACCATACACTGCACACACAACTGCACACTGCTTAGACCAAACACTGCACACACAACTGCATACTGCTTAGACCACACACTGCACACACAACTGCACACTGCTTAGACCATACACTACACACACAACTGCATACTGCTTAGACCACACACTGCACACACAACTGCACACTGCTTAGACCATACACTGCACACACAACTGCACGCTGCTTAGACCATACACTGCACACACAACTGCACACTGCTCAGAACACACACTGCACACATAACTGCACACTGCTTAGACCATACACTGCACACACAACTGCACGCTGCTTAGACCATACACTGCACACACAACTCTAATCTCTAGGGTTTACAGAGAATGGTCAGAAAAAGAGAAAATATCCAGTGAGCAGTTGTTGTGTGGACGAAAATGCCTTGTTGATGTGAGAGGTCAGAGGAGAACGGGCAGACTGGTTTGAGATGATAGAAAGGCAACAGCAACTCAAATAACCAACCAAAATCTCTGAGGAATGTTCCCAACACCTTGTAGAAAGTATGCCATGAAGAATTAAGGCAGCTCTGAAGGCAAAAGGGGATCCAGCCTTTTACTAGCAATGTGTACCTAATAAAGTGGCCAGTGAGTGTACGTTTCTTTCTGACACATGATTAAATGCAGTGTCCACTGGGTGGTGGGGGCGAGCACAGTTGCATATATGGTGGTACCATAAAAGCATAGGGCAGCACCAAGGGTACCACACAGGTGTTTACCAGCAGTTATGAAGAAATGCAATGGAAACTTTGTTGCTTGGTTAAGCTGTGGAATATACCTTGTAAACAACAATAAGCCTCTGGACATTTTTTCAGTTGCTGCATAAGCCTTTCAGGTGCTTCTTGCTTCATGAGCTCCTGTTTTGACTACTGTTTCTGCTTTTATTGGTCTCTGTGACCAATAAACTAAAAAACAAAACTCCAACCTAGACTACACACTCAAAACCCAGACAAGAGAGTCTCACATAAACCCAACAATCTGTATTTTGTATGTTGTTGTTTATCACTGTGTTGCATCACCTTTTAAGTGACCCACATATCCACTGCTATTTAAGTGACATGAAGCCAAATGCAGAACTATGATCCTCACATTTATTCATCATTCTTGTTGAAAAACTGTAAACTTGTATTTATATAAAACTGTATTTATATAAAATCAGACAGAATTTCTTCAGAAATGTTCCTGAAGTTTTGTATGTAAAATGGAAGTGATGCACTAATGTGGAGCTATAATAAAGATTAGCGTGAGTTTCAGGAGGCTAATTTCTAATGTGTGTGCGCTCACAGTTTTATATGTAAAAACTTCACATACACATGGTTTCTTATGCGCATGATTTACAACTTACATGCAGAACTATAATGTATATGCAGAACCCCCTAGTGGTGGAAAAGTGAATTCACCACAAAAACCATCATGAGATGCACAAACTCTCATTGATTATCAGCTGCTTCAGTATAAGTGACAGAAGGACTGGTGACTTTTGAGCTCATACCCTGTAAAAATGTTTCCTCAGTCAACATAAAAAATCTGCTGTAGTAGCGAGTAATAAAATAAGTATTTCGATTCTTGAGGATTTGAAATATTTAACATTTTAACATTTAATCCACATTTAGAAATTGCACATCATTTTAATTCACATCTGATGTTCAGTGTAAACGGGAAAATTGCTATACACAAAGAAATAAATGTGAAATTGTATTAAGTGTAAAAAAATGCCTTTATATGCCTTTTAAATGTAGACTTTATAGACTAGGATTAAAAATCTGCACAATGAAGTAAAATTGTAATTATTCAATCTTCATATTTATTTTTTACATGAAAAATAAACAGCTGTATTTAAATCAATAAGAAAAAAATTACACACAACACCAGCTTTTTAACTGCTTTATAGGCTACTCAGGATTTTAAAGGAAGTTGTTAATCATATATTCACTCCAAACATCTAAGGTCACCACAAAAATCTCAACAAAACTCTTATGACAGCAAATGTTCCACCAGATGCCACAGATGCACTTAAATGAGCCAAGACATGTTTGGTGCCCAAATTTTGCTTCTTTAGTTTAGCACTGGATCTATGTAGCTAACATTGCTAACAAACACTAGAAGTCAACAGTCAATTTTCATAAATGATGTCAATCTTGAGTTTTTGACCTGAAGACTATGTTTAAAAATTTAAACAGAATGACTAACGTAGCGTCCAGTGTGGTGTGCATGCATGCAAAGAGGAGCTGGACTCAGAATTCAGCACAACACCTTTAAAGTGGAGGTCTACAGCATTCAGCTACAGTCATTCTGTGTCCGAAACATCACTGTCAAGTCTTTACAACTTTAATGAAGACCTAGATGTGGTTTGAATTATTTTATTACAGCTAATAGTATGCTAATGTCTAGCTAGCTATAGCTAACTTTCCCATTCCACCTTAAATAGTCCAGCAGTATTGACGCCTGAAGCGCCAGAATGTAACTGCTGCATCATTTAAGGTGGAATGGGAAAACTGGAACAAGAAGCTGGTGAATAGTTGACTTCAGCTTCATATCACCAAAGAATTAGGGTTGGGAAATAATAAATAATTGTCTCATATCCCCTCTTTGAAAGCATATGAAGCCATAAATGTAACTAAAGCCCAGCAGCAAGTTTGCTGAACCTTTTCCTTCTCTTCTATCACTGAAGACGGGAAGGGTCGCCTGCAGAGCAGCAGGCGAAGAAGTGGGATCGGGCCTTATATGAAGTGTGGCTGCAGGTACTTCTGCAAGGCTTTTTACAAGTAGAAACAGTGAATTAGCGTGAAGTAAAAACCTTAAGCTAAAGTCTTAGAATGAAACCACATTCAATTGTATGATATATAATATATAGTACAAATTCATTGTAAGATGTCTTGCATTGCATTAGCTTCTTTGTAAGAGACCTGGCCAGAATCAAACTCGCTTACACCAAAAATGTGTTTGGTGTCTGAGATTTGCTTCTTAATTTTCTCACAGGAGATCTGAGTTAACAGAAGTGAAGTCATGCTGTAAACAATTGGAACAAACTGCGAATCATCTGCTTATGATTGAGCTCTATTACTGCACTTTAGCCTTAATAAGATCATTTCAAAAATATTTAAGCCTTTTCACATTATTTTTTAAAAGTTATAAGCTTATTCTTATGTACTTTGTACTTCCTTTTAATTTCCCGTTTAATGATTTTAAAGCTGCTTTTTACTTTTATTGATTTTCACTCTAAAGTGAAACCACTAAGTACAAGTATATTGAATTGCCTTTGTGTATGAAATGTGCTTATATAAATAAGCTTGTCTTGTCTTGCCTTGCTCATGTCACCCAAGTAGTTTTTGGGACACCAAACACTGATTGGCCAATTAAAAGCATTTGGGGTATCATTGATTTTTCACTGAACTATTCAATTGAATAACAGTCCATTATAGACCATTTCACAGATGTTGTATTTTGCTCCTCACTCTGACTCTCTCACCTCTCACTCTGAAACCACAGAGCTGTAGATCACCTCATCATCTCTGACTGCCTGAGAGAGCTGGAAAATAGGACAGGGTTAGAAATAATGGAGGATCTCTCGCTCCTACCACCCTGAGTGATCTTTCACCAGCTAAACTAAATGCTTAATAAGGTTGAGGTCAAAGCTACATTTTTCTCATAATCACTTACAGCTTTCAACCAGCTAATGTCCACTCAATTTACTGTGAAGTGGTCAAAACAGTGAACTGCTACTGGTGAAAAAGGCTGTATTTTTACTTACAGTTTTCTTTTTGGTTGTTGTGGTTACGCTGCTGTAGATGACGTCATTTTCACGATCCAATGCAGATGAAGACTGTGGACACAATATACTCAGTAACTTAATCTCTTAATGTTTCAGTAATCAAATACCGTTTGCATGCAGCAGTAGTTTAGGCAGTGCAACACATTTAATAAAAGCATGTGTCCACTCACCACAGAGACTATTTCTGCCCAATGAAGACGAAATAAGTGGGGTATAATCTGACAGCTGAGATGTACAAAGAAGAGGAACAACACCTAAACCACCCTTATCTCCACACTGATGGATCCTTGTCCATAGTCAGTGACCAGCACTGCTGAATTCTGGGATGTGGTAGTCTTCCACACTGTGAAGCATGTCCAGTCTTTAAATCTGCACCACTTCTTCTGTTCATTCTTATATCCAGCACTGTAGAGACACTGGACACTGACACTGCCCCCTTCCTGACCACTCACTCTGCTGTTTATCACAGACACAGCAGGATCTGAATAAAGAGGCAGAGAATGAGTCGTATAAATACATCCTCCATCATAAATAACACGTCTAAGTTACAGTGAACAGATTCTACTTCACACAGAGAGACGTCTTACCTGAACTGACCGTCAGGTACACATAATCACCGTCATCTGATCCGCCACTAATTTCCACAGCACACCAATAATATCCAGAGTCAGATTCTTGGAGTCTCTTCAGTTCCACAGTAAACATATTCTGGGTTGGATGATCAGTGACTGATGTTCTTCCACTTGTGTTTGTATAGGCTACTATTTTACAGAGGAGCCAGTCCCTCCCTTTACACCAGTATTTATGGTTTGATTTGTAGTTCTTATCATATAAACATGGAATAGTGAGAGATTCTCCACGTCTTACAGCTAAATTCTTCAGTGTGTTCATGCTCTCAGAATCTGTCAGGAAGAAGTCAAATTGTACTACGGCATCAGTGCTACACTTAACATGGGCTCTGCAAAGGTTCTTTAGCAAAATCAATGGCTATACATTTACTTTCCAATTTATCAGATCCATTTACAATATAGATGCAATGTAACAGTTACAGACTGTAGTCCATCTGTTTCTCTGCATAATTTGTTAACCCCCTTTCACCCGATACATCAGTAGTTAGGATTCTCCCAGTGTGTGTGTGTGTGCGTGTGTGTGTGTGTGTGTGTGTTGCACAAAGTGGATTAGGCACAACATGTCAGTGTAACTGCTGGGCTGACAAGAGTCCACCAACCAAAAAATCCAACCAATAGTGTCACTGGGTCAGAAACTGACCACAGATGAAGGAATAGAGAATGGCTTACACAAACTGTACAGCAACAGATATGGACGATCAAGGCAGAGTGGACAGTAAGCGGTCAAAGTGTTTATAAACTCCGGTGGCACTGCTGTGTGCAGAGTCATGGCAGTGCTAAGAATGATCCAACACCCAAATAATACTGTGGTGGTCTTGTGGAGTTCCTGACCATTAGTGATCGGGAAAAAGAGCGGCCAACATATTGTGAAGAGAAATCGAGTAAAATCTGTAATTCCAAAAAGTTTCATTTCAAAATGTTGCGAATCCTTTTGTAAGAGTGTTGAATGTAATGATTTTTTGAAAAGAATAAAAGATGGTATATAATGAAAGATACAAGTTGATATTTCTCTAATAAAGATGGTATTAATCACAACACAGCACTGATGTTCCTTTTACATGTAAAGCTCACTAACAACGTAAATCTTTTTTAAAAATCTTGAAAGATTTTGATTCTGTATTTTGGAACAAAACCCCTTTATTGTAGCACTACACAGTGCACCTATATGGTAAGTGGACCTGATAACGTTGGGCAACAAGTGCAGATACATGCTGTACACAGTAAAACTTGCATGAAACTAAATTGTATTTGAGTTGCATAATGTAAATGTCTTGGAATTCACTTCAAACAGTTGTAATCATCTCAACTTCATTAAACAAGTTTCATGAAACAGTCATTCAGAATGCTGATAAAGCATCACTCCATTATAGTAAACAGCATCATTTCAAATAACGGAGGGATTACTGGAGCTGTTCCATGATTAGACGAGCACTCTTCCTCCATAGTTTATGTGTCTCACTGCTGTGAACTGACATCATACGACTGGCAATAAAACACAGCCAGCTTCATCAAATGTGGGAGTCGAGCTGCTTTAGCAGTTGTAGTGGGAAATTTGATCAGCCATTTTTCAGACGCCCCCTAAACAAGCGGTAACGGTTGTGTGGTGAAGGAGAGACACAGACCCCTGTTTAATCAGAGTGAGCACAATGATCAAACCAATCGATCTGATCTAGATACAGTTTTGAATCGATGTCGTCAAAATTGTGATCGTTACAGAGTAAACATTGATGGTCAGGTGTTGTGCCGAATTCCGACTGCCCGGCAGAGTCCGACTGTCCCTCGCGTGCACGCGCTTCAAATAAACGTGTGAACGTGACGGATTTTATCTTCAATTTCCCTTCACAGCAAATAGGTGTTGTGTGTTGTTATTATAATAATTATTAATTTGATTAATAATGTTAAACAATGAAGTTATGATTATGTGGACTTGGCTTGTTTTCATATTTATTAATTGTTCATTTGTTAAAAAAAAAAATAAATGCACGCGAGCGCCCCCCTGGACAGACGGCGCCCCTAGCATTTGCCTATATCGCCTAATGGAAGGACCGGCCCTGAGTATGACGACATATTAACCACAGCTTTAAAGCTCTGGAGCAGTAAAGTTCACACCTGCTGACCTGACGATGCGGTCATTTTTCTAGTCATTGTCCAGCAGCCAGACTCTCATTGTTTTCATAGCAGGGCACATTAAGGAGACGCCTTTCAATACAGGGTGTGTGAATATTAATAGCAAGTAACTGGACAGTTAAAATGAAGAGAGAACATGAAATGGGCCTCCTTGTCTAAGACTGACCACGACTAAGTTTAAATGAGTTAGAAGTGCTTATTAATAATAATATAGCTATTTATCCCATTATAGATCATCATTTAATGACAGAGAGAGAATGATCACCAAAACCAAATAACTTTAAGGAGCTGAATAAGAATTCATGCTGGTTTATGAAAGAGGTGTTCCAGTGTTCTCTGAGCCACGATGACCGCTCAAATGGGCGTGGTTTGAAAGGTTTTATGGTTAAAGTTTCTGGCGTGTAAATATATAAAGTGATGATTAGTTAAAAAACACTCGTCTGAAATAAATGTGGAGGAAAGAAAGTGATAAAAATGAAGACGACTTCAAAGGTTTTTATGGTTTTTACTCGTTTTTTATTTTATTTTACATTTTTTATTTTCTTTTCTGTGATTTTATTTTATTTTATTTTGGTTGTTAGTGTTTAATCTAGTGATGACAAACCATTAGTGAAAGTTAAATTATCCTCAGACATGCGTGTAGAAACATTCTGCTCTATAAAATGGAAAATGTTACAAGGTTTTAAACAAAAATTATTTTTATGTTTTTAAAATAAAATAGATTATATGACATTTTTGCTAAAATGAAAATGATTGCATGTTTTTTTTACTGAAAATATAAAAGGATCTTCTCAGTAAATGAATGTGTGTGTGTTCACACACTAGCAGTGATTAAAACACTGGTGTCATAATGTGTTTTGTACAGTCACACAAACTCACTCCTGAGTTACTGCATAGCTTCACCTTCACTACGAATCAGAGAGGAACAGGTTCAGCAGCGGCGTCCAGAGGTTTGTGCTCTCCAGGTTTTGATGAGTTTCTCACCACCAGGCTTGGAGTCTGTGCTGCTGATGGATTTGTGTCTTTCTCCTCCTCAGAAATAACAATGTGTTCTCTTTGTGGAGGAAACTCCTCTTAGTCCGACAACACGACGCACGTGACAATGTTTGAACAAATCGCGCGGGATATTTGACCATCATCTTCACATGAGATGTAGATAATCTCTGATGTTATTCAAATTATTTACATAATTCCTAGGTGACGTCACGTGGGAAAATTATTTATATATTACCCACGTGACGTCACGTGGGAAAATTAGGTATATATTACCCACGTGACGTCACGTGGGAAAATTGTTTACATATTTCATGATGTCAACGCATAACTCTCTCATTCTGACATGTACCGGTTCTATCTTTACTCTCCAGAGTTAAAACTATGACCAAGTCTGAGCGCTGTGCAGGGGAAAGAACTGTAGCTGCGTAAGATTGATGTTTATTTAAGCCTCTTTCAGCAGCCCAGTACATTTAGAATGTAGCTCAACAAAAACCCCCAAAAGTCCGTCCCCACTGCTCTCTAAACCAGCCGTATTAGTTAGGAAAACCGCAAGTCGTTCACCCTGTGTGACGGAGAAAGAACCTGACAGTGAAAAGAAGAGAGACATTTCTGAACTTTCTCCTAACAGCCGTTTCTGTAGGTATAAGAGCAGGAATTGTGGATAAATATATTTAAGTCATTTATAATTCATTTAGCTTTCATTATCAAACTGTTCTGTAATGATATTAAGGTTATTAAAAGTCATTCAGTGATGGTGCCTCTCCAGCTTTCTCACACTGCTCACAGAGAAGTGGGAGTTCAGGTTCAGCAGGTAGTCTGATTTCTCCAGCCTGGGTGCTGGTTACCTTTACTCTAGTAGCAGCACATTTACTTTAGTTGATCTGCCTCATTATCTGTCTCTCTGTGGAGACTAGACGTTTCAGATCTTTTCTCAAAGGTGAGCTTTTCAACTCTTCAGTCTGCTGCTACTGCTACTGCTGCTCATCCCTCCTGTCTCCATTTGTCCTTCTTTGCTCTTTTTTAAAGGTACCCATGCTGCTGACACCAAATCCACACCAGCTGCCTGTTATTAAGGGCCTCCATTCACCTTCCCTGCTCCACAGCTTTGCTGCAGTGTTGTACTAGGCCACCTATATGCTATAAAACTCAGTAAAACTTACTGACAGTTCTTTTACTCAGATAATGGAAAATTCTGTTAGAGTACACACACACACACACACACACATATACATATACATATATGTCATGTATGCTGCACTGTAAAAAAAAAGTTCAGCAAACTTTTAAAAAAATGTCAACTTATTACAAATGATTTTTTGAGTAAATTGAACTTTTCGCTCAAAAGTCTGCCCAACTCAAAATATAAAGTTAAATTACGAGTTCACTTAACTTAAAATATTTTGTCCATAGAATGAATTAGAGGACAAAGCAATGTTAGTTGGGAGAAGCTATCATAACTTGTAAAAATTAGTCCAGATGGTTAACTTAATATTTTAAGATAAAAGCAATACAGTAATATAGTATATTTATCATAATAAAGAACACAATCCAACAAGATGAACATTAATAAAACATTTATTAAAAAGTATTAAAACATTTAGTAAAGACATTTTCTCCAAACTATTCTTTTAATGGAAAAATGGGGTAAAATGACAATGGAAACAAGAATGTGGACTGGCCAGAGTAACACCAAATTCACCTTTGGACTGAACTGTTCTTTAAACTACTGTTTAGTCATTTTCATATTGGGCCCAATTAAGCAAAATAAAAAGTAAAGAACATTAAATAAATTGCCATGTATTCAATTGCAAATGCCCAACAAATGCAGAATAAACTATAAAATCTGCTAGATAAAATTCAACATAAAAACTCCTCCAGGATAATTGCAATGTTTGTGACTTCTGGCAGAGATGTCGCAGCAGCCACGTTATCTTTCATTACAGAAAGAATTCCAATCTGTATTCTTTCCAATCTGTAATCGTTGGTGTAGTGGTCCTCAGCATCTGTTTCCTGGGAGGGAGAGGGAGAGAGAGAGAGATCAAAATATTTTTATACATTCACAAAGCACTAAGCATATTGTCCATGTAGGTAAAGGCACTACTTACCAGACGTTTCTTCAGTAAGCTGGATGGATTTTCCCGCAGAAAAAGGGGCAACCCCTCAAGTACTGTTCTTTCCCGACTGGCAACAATATCAGTCACCTGAGCAAATACACATGGTTGACAATACTTGTAGCAACCAGCAGCTCTGGCTCAGTGTTTAGCAAGTGTATCAAGAACCATGTTCATTCCTGTTTGTAAACATATTTTTAAGGTAATATGAACAATATGCAAGTAGCCAACATGCAAGTAGCTACTCCAGATACAGACTATAAGAAATACATATGAAATTAGGATATAAGAGCAGATGGAACTGACTCAATCTCACATGCATCAGGATAAGCTTTCGTTTCAAAAACGGTTTGTGCAAGCTTGTCCAGTATCTCAGACTTCATGTCCCTGCGGACACCACATAACACCACTCTGCAACACTTTCTTGTTTCTCGGGCAAACAGTTGTTGGACTTCGGAGTGAACCTGATCTTCTTCTTCTTCTTCTTTCAGCTGTTCCCTTTAGGGGTCGCCACAGCGGATCATCTGCCTCCATCTTGCCCTATCTACTGCCTCCTCTACTTTTACACCAACCATCTCCATGTCCACCTTCACTACATCCATAAACCTTCTCTGAGGTCTACCTCTTCTCCTTCTACCCGGCAGCCTCATCTCCAACATTCTTTGACCAATATATCCACTATTGCTCCTCAACACATGTCCAAACCATCTCAACCTGGCCTCTCTGGATTTATCTCCAAACTGCTCCACCTTCACTGTCCCTCTGATCTGCTCATTTCTAATCTTGTCCATCCTTGTCACTCCCAACGAAAATCTCAGCATCTTCATCTCCGCCACCTCCAGCTCAGCCTCCTGTCTTTTAGACAGAGCCACAGTCTCCAAACCATACATCATAGCAGGACGCACTACTGTCTTCTAAACCTTCCCTTTCACTCTTGCTGCTATCCTAAATTGCATCTGAGGTACTCTTTCTGGGCATGAAACCAAACTGCTGCTCACTGATCTGAACCTCTCGCCTTAGCCTTGCTTCAACAACTCTTTCCCATACCTTCATGGTGTGGCTCATCAACTTTATACCTCTGTAGTTACTGCAGCTCTGCACATCACCCTTGTTCTTAAAAATGGGGACCAATACACTGCTTCTCCACTCATCAGGCATCCTCTCACTTTCCAGGATTTTGTTAAACAACCTGGTTAAAAAGTCCACTGCCTTCTCTCCTAAACATCTCCATACCTCCACAGCTATGTCATCTGGACCAACTGCCTTTCCATTCTTCATCCTTTTTAAAACTGCCCTCACTTCCACCTTATTAATTCTCTGCACTTCCTGATCCACTATCTCTCCCCCCATTGTCCTCCTCTCTTTCTCGTTTTCCTCATTCATTAGTTCTTCAAAGTACTCCTTCCATCAACTCAACACTCTCTGTTCACTCACTAGTACATTTCCCTCTCTATCATTTATCAGCCTAACCTGCTGTACATCCTTTCCAGCTCTATCTCTCTGTTTAGCCAAACGATACAAGTCCTTTACTTCTTCTTTACTGTCCAGCCTCTCAGCTCATCATAGGCCTGAGCCTTTGCCTTTGCCACCATTCTTTTCGTTATGCAACTAGCCTCACAGTACTCCTGCCTACTTCCTTCATCTCTCTGGTTATCCCACTTTTTCTTAGCTGCCTTCTTCTTCTGAATACTCTCCTGGACTTCCTCATCCCACCACCAACTTTCCTTGTCTTCTTTCCTCTGACCAGATGAAACACCCAACACATGTTTGCCAGTTTCTCTCACCACCTTAGCTGTAGTTTCCCAGTCCTCAGGTAGCTCCTCACTGCCCCCAAGGGCCTGTTGCAATTTTTCCCTGAACTGCCTGCAACCATCCTCCTCCTTCAGCTTCCACCATCTAATCTTTGGCTGTGACTTCACTCTCTTCCTCTTCTTTGTTTCTAATCTCATTCTACAGACAACCACTCTATGCTGCCTTGCTACACTTTCCCCTGGTACCACTTTACAATCTCCAATCTCCTTTAGGTGGCATCTCCTGTAAGGATATAATCCACCTGTGTGCACCTCCCTCCACTCTTGTATGTCACCCTGTGTTACATACCCAGCACCTCTTCATCCCCTCTGTTCCCTTCACCAACATGTTCATTGAAGTCTGCACCAATCAGTAATCTCTCCTCTCTAGGGACACCATCTACCACTTCATCCATCTTACTCCAAAATTCCTCTTTCTCCTCTAACTGACAACCAACCTGTGGTGCATATGAACTGACCACATTCAAAATCACACCATCAACCTCCAACTTCAGGCTCATGATCCTGTCTGACACTCTCTTTACATCCAGAACACTTTTCACAAGCTGTTCCTTTAGGATTATCCCTACTCCATTTCTCTTCCTCTCTACACCGTGATGGAACAGTTTGAATCCACCTCCAATGTTCCTGGCCTTGCTTCCTTTCCATCTGGTCTCCTGGACACACAGAATATCTACCTTCCTTCTCTCCATCATGTCTGCAAGCTCTCTGCCTTTACCAGTCATTGTACAATAGTCCAATTTCCACCGGCACCCTGCTGGTCAACAGCACCAGAGGCGGTCGTTGTTAACCCGGGCCTCGACCGATCCGGTATGGCAATCATATTTGTGCATGACAGTTTTTCTGAAGTTTTGCACTGGATGCCCTTCCGGACGCAACCCTCACCATTTATCTGGGCTTGGGACCGGCACCACAAATACACAAAGTACACCCCTAATGGCTGGTTTGCCACCTAGACAAAATAAATACAAAAAATATATTGAGCCTTTATTTTGTATGAATACAAGCCAGCTGACAGTTGCAGTTGTATTGCACCACACACTATGGGCCAGATTTACCAAACAAAATGGCTCAGCTAAGGCATCGATGGGTGCGCAGAAGGCTTTGCACATGCACATGATGAGCTGTAGGTTTGAAGGTCACCACACAGTGGCAATGTTGTGCTGTGCAGTGCAGGATCCTGTAGCATCATGAAGTTAAGTGCTGCTGCAGAATGTGTTGCCATGTGACCGCTGATAGACATCAAGTTCAAATTTATCTTACACATGCTAGTACCTTTAGCTGAGGTGACACACAATATTTCCAGAAGTATTCACTCACCCAACCAAATCATTGAATTCAGGTGTTTCAATCACTTCCATGGCCACAGGTATAAAACCAAGCACCTAGGCCTGCAGACTACTTCTACAAACATTAGTGAAAGAATGGGTCGCTCTCAGGAGCTGAATTTCAGTGAATTTCAGCATGGTACCGTAATAGAAGTCCAGTCATGAAATTTCCTCGCTACTAAATATTCCACAGTCAACTGTCAGTGGTATTATAACAAAGTGGAAGCGATTGGGAACGACAGGAACTCCGCCATGATGTAGTAGGCCACATAAAATGACAGTGCGGGGTCAGCGCAGAGGTCACCAACTTTCTGCCGAGTCAATCGCTACAGACCTCCAAACTTCATGTGGCCTTCAGATTAGATCAAGAACCGTGCGAGAGAGCTTTGTGGAATGAGTTTCCAAGGCTGTGCAGCTGCATCCAACCCTTACATCACCAAGCGCAATGCAAAGTGTTGAATACCACTGGACTCTACAGCAGTGGAGATGTGCAATTGTCCGACTGCATTGTGCCAAGTGTAAAGGTTGGTGGAAGGGGGATTATGGTGTGGGGTTGTTCTTCAGGAGTTGGGCTTGGCCCCTTATTTCCAGTGAAAGGAACTCTTAATGCTTCAGCAGACCAAGAGATTTTGGACAATTTCATACTCACAACTTTGTGGGAACAGTTTGAGGATGCCCCCTTCCTGTTTCAACATGACTGCACACCAGTGCACAAAGTAAGGTCCATAAAGACATGGATGAGCAACTTTGGTCTTGAAGAACTTGACTGGCCTGCACAGAGTCCTGACCTCAACCCAATAGAATAATAATAAATAATATATTACATTTATACAGCGCCTTTCACAAATACAAGGTCACTTCACATAGCAAAAAAAAAAAAACACTATACAGAGGAGGAGGAAGAAAAATGTGCATTAAACAGAAAAGTCTTTAAGTCAGATTTAAAAGAAGAAAGAGAAGAGCCTCCCTGAGGGATTGAGGAAGAGAATTCCAGAGTTTGGGGGCCATGGCACTAAAGGACCTCCCTCCCAAGGTGGAAATTCTGGTGCGTGGAACAGCAAGTAAGTTATTGCTAGAAGATCTGAGAGAGCGAGTGGGAGTGTAAGAGGTCAGCAGTTCTCTGAGGTAGGGGGGAGCAAGGTTATGTAAAGCTTTGAAAGTGAGAAGTAAGATTTTAAACTTTATACGGGACGGGACCGGTAGCCAATGTAGATGGGAGAGAATGGGGGTGATATGAGCTGAACGCTTAGTGTGGGTGAGAACTCTAGCTTCAGAGTTCTGAATGTACTGTAACTTTTGTATAGACTTTACAGAGAGACCAACAAAGAGGGAGTTACAATAGTCAATGCGGGACATAATGAAGGCATGAACCAGAGTTTTGGCATCTTTATCAGACAGGAACGGTTGGAGACGAGCAATGTTACGTAAATGAAAGAATGCAGTCAGGAATTTGATGTGCAGATCAAAATTGAGTGATAAGTCGAGTAAAACACCAAGATTTCTAACGACAGGTGCAGGCTTAACGAGCAGGCCATCAATACTAACTTAAAAAATTTGGATGACTTTGCTAGTAGAGGTTTAGGGCCAACCAGTAAGACTTCAGTTTTAGCAGTGTTTAGCATGAGAAAGTTATTATGCATCCAGAGCTTTAAATCAGAAATACAATCAATTAGTGTACTGGGAGGGGTATCTGAAGGTGTGTGTGTACTGAGATATAACTGAATATCATCAGCATAACAATGGAAGTTTAGGCCATGGCTACGAATAATCTGCCCAAGGGGTGAAATGTAAATTAAGAAAAGTAGGGGTCCAAAAACTGAGCCCTGCAGGACAGCACATCTAACAGGAGAGGAGGAGGATTTATGTGGGCCTAATGTAATAAACTGGTGTCTGTCTGTAAGATATGACCTGAACCACTGTAGGGCTGTGTCAGTGATGCCAATAGAAAAAAGACGAGGAATGAGAACATCATGATTAACAGTATCAAAAGCTGCACTTAAGTCGAGGAGCAGGAGAATATTGAGAGAACCACTAGCAGACCGGAGAAGATCATTAACAACTCGCAGAAGAGCTGTCTCAGTGCTGTGGCAAGTACGGAAACCAGACTGGAATGGCTCATAGAGGGCATTATCACTCAGAAATTTCTGGAGTTGGGAAGCAACCACTCTTTCCATTACTTTAGCTAAAAATGGAAGGTGTGAGATGGGTCTGTAGAGAATCGGGTCCAATTCAGGTTTGTTAAGTGAAAGGACCGGCCGTTTTTGGTCCGTTCATGAAGAGGAACCAGAGAGTGGATCACCTGTCCTGTGGAAAGTCTCAGTTGCAGCAAGAGCGCTCGGTGCAGAAAGACAGAACCACTCTCGTAATCAATCAAAGAGTTTATTAAGTCCTCTGCACAAAGAAAGAAGGGCACTCCTTCTTTTATACAAACATGTCCTGCCCTGTTGCGTACAAGCAAACAGGGTGGACCCAAATAAGTTGTCTAACAGTCATGAAATGCTAAGCTGACACTCACGGACCACCGGAACTGCCCAAAGGAGGGGGGCTTCTGCTCTGTGTACGATAATCTTACCTACGAAAGAGAACAAATGGTTCTGGACAGAATGTTGTCCCGATAAGAGGAGCAAGTTGTTTGTGCAAACTGCCAAGGACAGTAGCTATGCTTGCTGCAAAGTCTGCTTAGAGCAGAGTTAGAGCAGAGTTAACCCTTTCATCGGAGTAACAGCAGCAGTTTTAAGGGCAGTAGGAACAGAACCAGAAGACAGACATGAATTTATCACTGTAGCAACTGGGGTGTTGATTACAGATGAACAGGCCTTGAGTAGAGGGGTGGGGGCAAGGTCAAGCTGACAGGAGGAAGCATTAGACTTAGTGATGAGCTCAGAGACAGAAAAGGAGTCAACAGGTATGAAACAAGTTAGCTTTGTGTTCAAAGAAGGAGAATCTGTAAAGGAGAATGGCTGGGAAGCAGAAGAAACGAGGCTATAGATTTGATTAATTTTCTTGTCAAAAAATGTAGAAAAGCCTGACATTGCTCAGGTGAATGGGGGCACGCTGATACAGGAGGATGGAGGAGTTTGTTAACGGTTTGAAAGAGAGCTTTTGGCCTAGAGAAACCATGCTCTTAGGGGATGATAGGTTATGTAGGTCAGACAGGGCTGAAGACTGAAGAGAAGCAGCAAACAGATTGAGACTGAGACCTAATATCACGATAGACAACAGAGATTTTTTCACAGGGGGGAGGAGTAGAAATATGAAAAGTACATTCAGTGAGCTTATGGTCAGAGATACCAGAAACTGAACCAGAGACAGAGATATCATTCAAACCAGTAGAGCAGAGTAAATCAAGAGTATGACCATGAGTGTGAGTTGGAAAATCAACATGCTGCATCAAGTTAAAACACTCTAAAGCTGAAATGAACTCAGATGTGAAAGAGCATTCAGTATCAACATGGATATTGAAGTCACCAAGCACAATTATGGCAGAGCAAAGAGATGAGATGATTGTGAGGAGTTCATTAAGTTCAGACAAGAAGTTAGCAGCAGGTTTGGGAGGGCGATAAACTAACAGGAACAGTAAAGGTGAGGAGGAAACAACCTTCAAGGCAATATATTCAAAGGTTGTAGTACTAAATAGGGAAAGTTCTCTGACCGTTAAACTGGAATGATGAACCACAGCCAGACCACCTCCTCTCCCTTTCAGTCGGGGTTTGAGAGTTAACTATAGCCTGGGGGCGTCAGCATGTTTAAATGTAAGTAGTCACCAGGTTGTTGCCAGGTTTCCGAAAGAAAAAACATTTCCACGTTTTTCTGGGTGATGAGGTCGTTGATTAACGAGGCTTTATTGGTTATGGATCATGCGTTAAGATGGGCGAGGTTAAAGCAGCGACGGCTGGGAAGAGAAGGTTCAACCAGATTTGAAAGTGGACGGAGATGGCCATGATTTACTCCACGGATGGCTTTAGTGTCACGCTGGCGAGCACGATTATATGTCCATATAGTCGGGATCCGCGCATTAGAGCCATCACGGCCAAAACTAAACGAAGATCCTCTTTTTGAGCGGTGGATGTAACGTGGACGTCGAGCAATCCCAAGTGTCCGGCAGAGATTATATGACGCGGAATCCAAGCGCGCATGGCAGGCGAGGTGTGTAAGTTCAGTTCGTGAGTATTTAAACATTGCCAGAGCGTAAAAAACAAAAATGAGCAGCACGACTCGAGGCCAAAAACAAAAACTCTGGACACCGGCCGTGGACATGACGGAGAAGAGTGGACATGCCAGAGCTCAGACCGCGCATGTTAGCCAACCACACCCACTACACCACCAGCCAAGACTGTGAGAAGCACAAGCAGAAATGCTGCAGCTGACCACAGAACAAACTGGCAACAGCAACGAAGCAAGAGGGCACAAACAGGGAACATGCGTCCAATGACCAAGTTGAACATCAGAACACTTTTGGGATGAATCAGAGCTTCAATCAGACTGCGACCCTTAACAAACTCCTAATCCTTGTGGAAAGCCTTCCCAGAACAGTTGAAGCTGTTATAGCTGCAAAGGGTGGGCCGACATCATATTGAATGCTGTGGATTAAGAATGGGATCTCACTCAATTATATATGCATGTGAAGGCAGACGAGCGAATACTTTTGGAAATATAGTGTAGCTTTAGCATTTGTCTGTTTATCTAAAAGACATGACATACTGTGGCTTAATATGGCTTTAATTTAATGCAATAACAGCAAAATGCTGAGTGGTGTGTTACACACTGAGAAACTGAACAGTGCTTAGAGTCGCCAAGTGTCAGCACACATCAGTTCATTAAAGACAATAGATAAATAAATTTAGATTTTTTGGGTGCTGCACAGAAACTATTAGTGTGCCAGACTTCATCAATATGTGCGTTAGGGTTGCAGTGTTTAGGGAAGAGACCAAGCAAATTAACAACTCATAATGATTTACTTACTAATTTATTAATGTCCATAAGTTTTCATCTTCTGCTTTTACTTTGCGTTGCACAAAAATACACAAATTGTACCAAACTAATGTTAAAAAAATGAAAATCTCATTTGCTTTCAGAAAAGTGAATATAAGACTTTTGTGGGTGTATAAACAACACTTTGCTATTCTAGCTTTGTGTGTATTTGTGTATGTATGTGAAAAGTTCTCAACTGCTGAAGACTCTGAAGTGACGTACAGTACTGTGAGGAATAAAAAGGAGGAGGTAGGACTTTAGTCTTCAACTTCATCTGCATATTAACAGCATTTGATTACACATTAAGAGACTATGTGAACCTGAGTAAATGATGTCCACAGCCTTCATCTGTGCCAGCTCATGAAAATGATGTGATCTACTGCAATCTAACCACAACTACTGAAAACAAAATGGTAAGTGAGCTCTTAAAAATACCGCTATTAGCACCAGTAACACTTCACTGCTTTGACCACATCACAGTTCAGGTTGAGGAGGCTTTATTAGCTGTTTGCTGTAAGTATGAAGGGAAATGTCTCTCTTTGATGCAGGAACCTCAGCTTTATTAAGCATTTAGCTGGCGCAAGAGCACTCAGGGTGGCAGGAATAAGAGATCCTCAATCATTTCTAAAGCTCTCCTATTTTCCAGCTCTCTCCAGCAGTCAGAGGTGAAGGGGTGATCTACAGCTCTGTGGTTCACAAGTAAGAGGTGAGTCTCAGTTTGAGCATCAATATACAAAATCTGGGACATGGCATGTAAGCCTAGGTTATTGATTTTTTTTTTTTTACATTTTCCAGTCATCTACTACTTTTTCAGCCATTTACTGCCATCTCAAATTATTTCAAGTCAGATTATTTAATTGATTTTATTTTATATATATACCTCTCCATGGATCACCACCTTATCATGGTGGAGGGGTTTGCGTGCTTGAATGATCCTAGGAGCTATGTTGTCTGGAGCAAAAGCTCCTGGTAAGCTCCTGGGTCTCCCATGGCAAACTGGTCCTAGGTGACAGGTCAGACAAAGTGTGATCCATAATAACCCCTATAAAAACACAAAAACAGGACTTGTGTACCCTGCCCGGAACAGGGTTACCGGGGCCCCACCCTGGAGCCAGGCCTGGGGGAGGGGCTCGCCAGCGAGCGTCTGGTGGCCAGGAATTTACTCATGGTGCCCGGCCGGGCCCAGCCCGAAGGAGGTACATGAGTCCCCCCTCCCATCGACCCACCACCAATGGGAGGGGCAGTAGTAGGGGTTCGGTGCTTTGTGGATCGGGCAGTGTCCAAAGGCGTGGGCCTTGGTGTTCTGATCCTTGGTTGCTGAAACTGGCTTTTGGAACTTGGAACGTTACCTCACTGGCGGGGAAGGAGCCTGAGTTGGCGCGCAAGGTTGAGAGATACCGGCTACATATAGTCGGGCTCACCTCAATACACAGCTTGGGCTCTGGGTCCAATCTCCTTGAGAGGGGCTGGACTTTATTCTTTTCTGGAGTTGCCCATGGTGAGAGGCGGTGGGCAGGTGTGGGCTTTCTCATAGCCCCTCGACTCTGTGCCTGTATGTTGGGGTTTTCTCTGGTGGATGAGAGGGTAGCTTCCCTACGCCTTCGGGTTGGGGAATGGGTCCTGACTGCTGTCTGTGCTTATGCACCAAACAGCAGTTCAGAGTACCCAGCCTTCCTAGAGTCCTTGGGAAGGGTGCTTGAAAGTGCTCCTCCTGGAGACTCTATTGTCCTACTGGGGGACTTTAACCCTCACGTTGGCAATGACAGTGAGACCTGGAGGGGTGTGATAGGGAAGAATGGCCGCTCTGATCTGAACCACAGTTCAATGATTGACTTTGTAGTCATGTCATCAGACTTGCAGCCATGTGTTTTGGACACTCGGGTAAAGAGAGGAGCTGAGCTGTCAACTGATCACCACCTGGTGGTGAGTTGGATCAGGTGGTGGGGGAAGATGCCGGTCAGACCAGGGAAGCCCAAACGTATAGTGAGGGTTTGCTGGGAACGTCTGGCAGAAGAACCTGTCAGATTGATCTTCAACTCACACCTCCGTCAGAACTTTGACCAGATATCGGGGGAGGTGGGGGACATTGACTCAGAATGGGCCATATTCCATTCCTCCAGTCCTCCAAACCTGGTGGTGGACACCCCAGGTGAGAGATGCCGTCAAGATGAAGAAGGAGTCCTATGAAGGATACCAGAGGCAGCTGGCGGGTATCGACAGGCCAAGCGATCTGCGGCTTCAGTCATCGCCAAGGCAAAAACCTGTGTATGGGAGGAGTTTGGTGAGGCCTTGGAAAGTGACTTTATGTTGGCTCTGAAAAGATTCTGGCAAACCGTCAGGCGACTCAGAAGGGGAAAGCAGTGTGCCACTAGCACTGTATATAGTGGAGATGGTGTGCTGCTGACTTCGACTGAAGACGTCATTGGGCGGTGGAAGGAATACTTTGAGGACCTTCTCAATCCCACCGACACATTCTCCAGTGAGGAGGCAGAGTCTGGGGACATGGGAATAGGCTTGTCCATTACTGAGGCCGAAGTCGCTAAGGTAGTTAAGAAGCTCCTTGGTGGCAAGGCTCTAGGGGTGGATGAGATCCGCCCTGAGTTCTTCAAGGCTCTGGATGTTGTGGGGCTGTCTTGGCTGACACGCCTTTCCATGGACATCGGGGGCAGTGCCACTGGATTGGCAGACTGGGGTGGTGGTGCCTCTTTTTAAAAAAGGGGGACCGGAGGGTGTGTTCCAACTACAGGGGAATCACACTCCTCAGCCTCCCTGATAAGGTCTATGCAGGGGTACTGGAGAAGAGAGTCCGGCTTATAGTCGAACCTCTGATCCAGGAGGAGCAGTGCGGGTTCCGCCCTGGTTGTGGAACACTGGATCAACTCTTCACCCTCTCCAGGATTCTGTAGGGTTCATGGGAGTTTGCCCAACCAGTCCACATGCTTTGTGGATCTGGAGAAGGCATTCGACTGTGTTCCCCAGGGTATTCTGTGGGAGGTGCTTCGGGAGTACGGGGTACATGGCTCTTTGCTACGAGCCATTCAGGCCCTGTACAAACAAAGCTGGAGTTTGGTTCGCATAGCCGGCAGTAAGTCAGACTCGTTCCCAGTGAGAGTTGGACTCCGTCAGGGCTGCCCTTTGTCACCGATTCTATTCATAACTTTTATGGATAGAAATTCTAGGCGCAGTCAGGGGATGGAGGGTGTCCGGTTTGGTGACCTCAGGGTCACATCGTTGCTGTTTGCAGATGATGTGGTCCTATTGGGGACATCAGGCTGCGAACTTCAGCTTTCGCTGGATCGGTTTGCAGCCGAGTGTGAAGCGGCCGGGATGAGAATCAGTACCTCTAAATCCGAGACCATGGTTCTCAGGCGGAAAAGGGTGGAGAGCCCTCTTTGGGTCGGGGATAGGCTCTTGCCTCAAGTGGAGGAGTTCAAGTATCTCGGGGTCTTGTTCACGAGTGATTGTACAAGGGAGCGGGAGATTGACAGGCGGATTGGTGCTGGGTCAGCAGTGATGCGGGCTCTTTACTGGTCTGTTGTGGTAAAGAAAGAGCTGAGCCATAAGGCAAGGCTCTCGATTTACCGGTCGATCTACGTTCCCACCCTCACCTATGGTCATGAGCTTTGGGTAATGACCGAAAGAATAAGATCGCGAATACAAGCAGCCGAAATGAGTTTCCTCCGCAGGGTGTCTGGACTCTCCCTTAGAGATAGGGTGAGAAGTTCAGTCATCCGGGAGGGACTCAGAGTAGAGCCGCTGCTTCTTCACGTCAAAAGGAGCCAGCTGAGGTGGTTCGGGCATCTTGTTAGGATGCCTCCTGGACGTCTCCCTCGGGAGGTGTCACAGGCAAGTCCACCTGGGGAAGACCCAGGACACGCTGGCGTGACTATATCGCCCAGCTAGCCTGGGAGCGCCTCGGGATCCCCCTTGGAGAGCTAGTGGAAGTGGCTGGGGAAAGGGAGGTCTGGGCGTCATTGCTTAGGATGCTGCCCCCGCGACCCGAACCCCGGAGAAGCAGAAGATGATGGATGGATGGATGGATGGATATATATATATATATATATATATATAAAATAGAGAGAGAGAGTTAACAAATGCATAAAACAACCTCCAGCCAAATTTAAAAGTTAATAGCAAATTATTTTGGTAATGTAGTGATTCATAATCCGAATAATCAATTATTCATTTTAGTAATTGACAGATTATTTGACTATCTAATTATATATAATTGATATATCGAATATACATATAATTGCCAAAAGTATTCATTCATCTGCCACTTCAGACACATATGAACTTGAGTGAGATCCTAGTCTTAATCCGTAGGGTTTAATATGATGTCGGTCCACCTTTTGCAGCTACAACAGCTTCAACTCTTCTGAGAAGGCTTTCCACAAGGTGTAGGAGTGTGCTTATGGGAATTTTTGACCATTCTTCCAGAAGAGCATTTGTGAGGTCAGACGCTGATGTTGGATGAGAAGGCCTGGCTTGCAGTCTCTGCTCTAATTCATCCCAAAGGTGTTCTATCGGGTTGAGGTCAGGACTCTGTGCAGAGTATATATACATATTGGCTGTGTGTGCAAATATAAAGACTTTGTTTAAGTTCAAGAAATGTGTTGAAAGTGGGTGGTCACAGGAGAGGAGCTACTGGCCACTTCCTGTCGCAACTCTGCCCTCAAAGTCTAAAATGTCAACTTGACTCATGAACAGTGTGAAACACAAGCACAAAAAAAGAGTTCGCTCAGCAAACAGAAGTGCTCTCATACTTGAAGGCTTCTCTGTGTGTTATCATCTCAGCTGCACACTCGCTAACTTGTTATTGTTGCAACTCTAGTATGAAATAAGGAGGATTACCAGAGCATTACGAACCAGAAATAAAAATAAAACTCAGTAACCCGACGTTGTTGCTAATGATTTTAGTGGTAGAAATGTTCTACAGAGTTATCAGTTAATGTATACTAATTTGGGCAGTTGTGACCGGTCACTGGGAAATAACCAGTCGCTCTAGACCTTTGGTCATTCTGTTGTCGATGCTGTGTCCAAAAGAGGAACTCTAAGTCTAAGCTTTTAACCCTATGTGGAAAAATGGACAGCACTTTAGAAAATTACAGCTATCACCACCTGTAGTAAACAGAATGCCCTAAGCCCAACATGTTTGAACATGTGTTTATTTTTCCTCCAAAGCCACAGGATCCACTGAATTGCAAGATTGTTGAGTAATCAAAGTTTACACAATGCTGCATACATGCTTTTAGCAAGATGACAGTGCTGCACTGAAATCGTATCACATGAAAAAGCTGTATTTGTTTTAGTACAGGTGTTTTTTTTACTGTGCATGGAAATCATGGCATGGTTTTAACAACAACAACAACAACAACAACAACAATAATTGTTACGTGCCCCTCAGATGTAGCTAGGGGGAGGAGAGGAGGAATACCAAAATAACATGGCATGGCATGTAATGCGGGAATGGAGGGAAGGGCACCAGTACACAATAGTGACGTTTGCTTCAGAACTTTTACTTTGCTTCCCACTGGATAATGTACGATACAGGAGCATCACTTATAAGTACAGGTAAACTAGAACAAACTAAATATAAATCAAAAGAAAAACAAACCATTCAATATGCAAAACAATAACTAATAAAGCCCAACCAACCACAAAGGTGGACGATGGACGGTGCCAAAGAAATGAACAAAATAAAATCAAATCTAACCCACCTAACCATAAAACTAATCCTGTCCCAAAATACAGCAGGTGGCACTCGCCCCTTACCTAATGTGTCTAGATCCAATCCAGCGACTATAATGAATGCATATATATATAGGCGCGCCCAACTTGCCTGTCCACAACTCGCACTGGAAAGGGGAGAAAAACAATTGGTGGAGAAGAGAAAGAACAACCAAGCATCCAAGGTCCACAATTATCCATCATGCGCACAGCTGCACCTGATCTGTGAGGCACTTTGGCGTGGTGGGTAGCGCTGTCGCCTCACAGCAAGGAGGGCCTGGGTTCGATTCCCCAGCCGGGTGACCGGGGTCCTCTCTGTGTGGAGTTTGCATGTTCTCCCCGTGTCTGCGTGGGTTTCCTCCCACAGTCCAAAAGACATGCAGTCAGGCCAATTGTGTAAAATGATCAAATTGTAAGTTGCTCTGGATAAGAGCGTCAGCCAAATGCCTGTAATGTAATGTAATCTGGTTGGGGAAGAAACAAACGTGCAACACTGGCATGTAATAATAATATTTAATATTCTGTAAAAAATATTTGCACATCAACAAAAGTAATAATAACAGTAATAAATCTTTACTTACATGGCATATAAATACCAGCACAATAATAGACCACAGGTGAAAACACACATACTCTATACACATTCTAGTCTAAATTAACATACTTTTAATTTGAATTTAAAATCCATGTTCAGTAACACTAATAACATGATACAATAGTCTAATCTAGTATTTATGAAAGCATGAACTAATTTCTCAGCATCTTGAAGGTAATAACATGCAGTCATTTAGATTTTACTGAGATGGGACTGAAATGATAAACTGGCACCCAGTATTAAAACAAGGTCTTTAACTATGGCTTTTGGTTGCAGTGAAAAACCAATAAGGTCAAGGATGAAATCTGAGTGGAGCCCAACAGCAACACTTCTGTTACACCAGCGCTCAGCAGGAGGAAGTTCCTGGTCAGCCAGGCTTTAATGTCTTTAACATCATCTTCCATTACATGTAATGTGTGACTGCATCTGGCTGATCTGACATGTCTAACTATCACCAGGATAAAAGGAAAAGGCAATGTTATATTTACTCATTGTGTCTCTTTGGAGCTGTTAATAAACACAGAACAGACAACGTCCCACTACAAAAAAAGACAGTGATCATTATCAGATTATCGAGTTATCCAGAATCCAGTTACTCCCTGACTCAATGTAGACCCAGAGTTTTCAGATTATTAATTGCATATATTGACTCAATTTAATGATGTATAAAAATAACCTAATATTCAAATCAGTGAATTCTATATCTCTGGTTGGCGTTACATCCTTGACCTAAAATGGTCAGCTTTTCTCTCCTGGATCATAGAACAGTTGCAAAGAGGTGAAAATTGATTTATTTCAAGTTCATTTCTAGTCTAATTTTACTAGTTTTTATTAGTGCTATTTTTATTTTTAGATGTTCACAGGTAGTTAGCTCTCTGACTCATTGTATCAGTCGCAATAAACAAATGAACCATGTTACTGCTGCCTAAAATAACCTACATCCAGTCATAAATGCAGAATACATCTAGATGTTCTGGCAATACAAAGCTAAGCCCAGACCTAAAGTTTGATATCACTTTACATGCGAAGGAAAAAACATACTTTACTTTTAACGTAAGTCAATGGAACCAGACATTTTTCCAAGTCATTGTGGGCCATTTCTTTTGGTTCATTCTTCATGAAATTTACACACAATGTAAAAGACAACAGGTGTTTTTAAATTATGATAAAAACTGAAAAATGGAGATGCAAGGTTTTGTTCCGTCAGCATCGTTATACTACATGGATGTTGTCCCATTGTGACTCCCTCAGTAAAGATCTGAACATGATATCTGGTGTTTAGCTGAATATGGTAGTACTTGTTTCAAGTAATATTAGTAGTCATATTTCAGTACTATTGTTGTCAAACTATAGTTGTTTACAGTGAATCACCAATTATTCTAGGTAGGGTTGCATAAAAGCTTTGTAACATTAGTTGTTCTTAGGATCCTCCAGAATTGAGTATTCAAAGAGAATTCAGTCAAAATTTGGTCAACCTCTTCTGAGGTTCAAATTTTCTACTATTGTCATCATATCTGAACCCATTTGCATTGAAATGCTTAAAAAAATAATTTGACCCAAGTACAGATTATTATACCAGACACTCTAGACCCCCACCAGTTTGTGTAGAAAAAATCTCCTCACCCTTTGACTGACGGGACTGATGGGTAGACCCCAGTCTATCAGGATTGGAAACTACACCTCCACAGCATACAGATTATAAACATGGGGATGCCCAGGGCTGTGAGCTGAGTCCTGTACTATAGACCCTGCTCCTCCATGATTATGCTGACAACAGGAACACCACCTAGACAATCTCAGGAAGTGCCTTCTCCTCACTAGAGGACATTTACCATTTCTCAGGAGGGGCCAAAATTGAGGACAAAACCCACCAATACCACAATCTCTTCAGATGTCTCCCATTTGGCAGGTGACGGAGGAGTGTGGAATCAAGGACCACCAGATTATGGAACAGATTCTACTCCTAGCTCATAAAGACTCTGAACACTGAACAGCAATATACAATGTCCTCCCACCAACCACCACAACACCTGGACAGTGAAACATCTGTATCTATTCAAGCAACAAATTATGGATGTTGCCACACTAAAGCTTTTCCACATCCCAGAAGTCAAAGTGTGTAATTCACCAATTCAGACTTTATGAATCATCAAATCACATCGTTACATGATGGCAGCCAGTGCCAGCATCCAGTCACGCATATTAATATCCCATAACCACAGACAGGTTCATATGCCAGCCCAGATTCCAGGTGTAAAAACAGAAGGCCTGTTTTTTACTGCGCTTTTAGTACAACAACAGAACATTTATATCATGACACAAATGTTTATACCATGTTTATAACAGATATTGAAATAAAAGATAGAAAAATATGTATAATTTCTCATGCTTGGTGACCCAAGAGTAGTATTTGTTTCTCAGAAGTTTCACCAGTAACTGTAGTCACAGCTGTTGCTAACATAAGATGAGAAGAAATATATAGATGTTATTGGTACAACATAAAGCTTGATGGTCCGCAAGTATAAACAGCATTGTTGATACTTTCATCATTTCCACAGTCTTGCAGGCTGTTCAGTTCCACAGCAAACATGTTCTGGGTTGGATGATCACTGAGTGATGTTCTTCCTCTTTTGTTTGTATAGGCTACTGTTTCACAGGAGAGCTTCCCCCACCCTTTACACCAGTATTTACTGTTTGATTGGTATTCACATCATTAAAGCATGGAATACGGTCAGATCCTCCATGTTGTACAGCTAAATACTTCAGTGTCTTCACGCTTTCAGAATCTGCAGAAAAAGTAAGTCAAATTATACAGGAGTATTAATTCTACTGAAGAACTGCTTAGCATTAGTACAAAAAGTCAAATCACTAAACAATCATGTAGGAGTGACAATTTAAAAAAAATAACAGCTCATACATGTCAGTAAAAAAGCATATAAAGTAGTGAAAAGGTGAATAAAAGTCACTGTACAGGTGTAATGCAACGCTGATCTTCCCTGGGATACAGAGGAGTAACACAAAGAGAATTAAAGAACTCAGGAGTGAGTGAAAGCTCATTTCTTTAAGAGACTCCAGTGACAAATACTCTTCCTGCCTCTGAGTGAAGCAGCTTGACTGCAGTGCTCTTCCTGTTTTTAACTTTTTCTTGGCACTATGTCAATTTGAGAGTCCTCTGTTTTTTTTTAGATGTTCCTAGCCTTTTTTTTTCTCCAAGTATTTTGAGAGGTTTTATTTCTCTCATTATAATTCTGTAAGAATTTAAGACAAACAATCCAAATGTCTGGGCTCTGTGTTTGTGCACAAAGGTGTCATGGATTTCAGGCCTATAGACTGTAATGTTCACTGAACTGCTCAGTGTCATCACCTCAAATCTGTGAACATATAAAGGCATGATGAATTGCAGACTTCCACTTAAGGTGCTTTCTTATTTGATGTCGGCTCCATGTTTGGACATTTGTGCAAGTCTAGTTTGTACACTGTAGGATCTTTTTAGTGTGACTGTATTTTATTCATTATAATTTTTTCTGCTTAATTTTTGTTATCATGGCTGTTTCCCTCTGAATGTGCAGTGAATCCACAAGCAAAGTCTGCACCCCAAACAGTTTGCATAATGCCCCTTACATCATAGATGAAAAGCAGTTAGACAGACAGCACTAAGTCCTTGCAGCCTATCTTGTAAATGTATAGATTAAGTCTGTAAATCTGAGGAATTTGGAGATTTAGATTAGGCAGAAGCTTGAAGCTTCAGGCTTTCAGCCTGTTGCTGGCTAAATTGTGAACTGCATCAGACATATTGACTTCCAGCTTGGTACAAAAAAAAGAGGCAAGTTCTGTTTTGGCTGTAAAAGGTTACTCATGTATATCTCAGCCTCGATACTGTAAAGTACTGTGCAAAAGTCAGTGCAACTTTTCATTTATTTAATTTCCAGCCAACATGGTCATTAAGTAAAAGTGATTATTTTTTCAGGAGAAAGAGACTAGATATAAAATATATGCTAACATGAGTGACATCCCATTCTTAATCCACAGTGTTTAATGTGATGTCGGCCCACCCTTTGCAGTTATAACAGCTTAAACTTTTCTGGGAAGGATTTGTTTATGGGAATTTTTGACCATTCTTCCAGAAGCACATTTGGGAGGTCAGACACTGATGTTGGATGAGAAGGCCTGGCTTATAGTCATCACTCTTATTCATCCCAAAGGTGCTGTATCAGGTTGAGGTTAGGACTCTTTGCAGGCCAGTCAAGTTCTTCCACACCAAACTCCCTCACCAACGTCTTCATGGACCTTGAACATCCGCTGACCCTGCTCGGTCGTTTTACGTGGCCTACCACTTCGTGGCTGAGGTCCTGTCATTCCCAATTGCTTCCACTTTGTTATAATACCACTGACAGTTGACTGTGGAATATTTAGTAGCAAGGACATTTCATGAGTGGACTTTGCACAGGTGGCTTCCAATCATGGTACCATGCTGCAATTCACAGAGCTCCTGAGAGAGACCCATTCTTTCATGAATGTTTGTAGAAGCAGTCTGCAGGCCTAGGTGCTTGGACGTAGGAAACGGTCTGTGCCATAAAGACGTAGTCGGACCGGTGGGGGATGAGTGAGGAGGCCAGAGCGTACACTCGATCCATGAGGCACCTGAAAAGACACGGTCCCATACACAACAGCAGCAACGGCACACATACACATACAATAGGAGCTTTCATGGCGAGATACCTTCCGAGCAGAGAAAGAGCATTATCAGCAGCATCATGCTTCTGCAAAACAAAAGAGAGATTAATAATAGGCAGAGTGGGTTATAATTCAGGAGCTTTAACACAACGGGAGGCGTGGATCCACTGTGGGAAAAGGTCAGTTAAGACACCAGTACGCATAACAGCGAGTACAGTTTTTGTTCAAACTTTTTAACCATGATTTGGTCCCCGGGCTTATGCTGATACGTGGGGGTCTTGGGAGGGTCAGTGATGTTTTGATTGACCCTCTCCCAGTATTCATTCAAGACTGACAACAGGCCCGCTGTGTACTCACTGCGACATACTTCAAGGTCCGCCAGTCCCCCCAGAGCCGTTACC
Source organism: Pygocentrus nattereri (assembly GCF_015220715.1). Classification (NCBI taxonomy): domain Eukaryota; kingdom Metazoa; phylum Chordata; class Actinopteri; order Characiformes; family Serrasalmidae; genus Pygocentrus; species Pygocentrus nattereri. The sequence continues at coordinate 12,952,853 of NC_051229.1, read as the reverse complement.
TGTCGCCATGGAACAGGAAATGGTCGTCCCATGACAATCTCGTATGGCGATAGTCCACCTAAGGTGTCTGTTCGCATCATGCGCAGTTCAGCTAAGACCACAGGTAGGACTTTCACCCAGTTGGTTGTGTTTTGAGTCTGCATGGCTTTTCTTAGCCGCCCCTTTATAGTGCGGTTCACCCTTTCTACCATTCCGGAGGATTGGGGGTGATAGGGAATGTGAAAAGCCCAGTCTATGCTTAGCTGTTTAGCAAGCGCTTGTGTGACCTTTGAAGTGAAAGGTGTACCTTTATCAGAGTCAATACCTAGAGGGACGCCATATCGTGGTATGATTTCCTGACATAGTTTTGTCACTACCGTGTTTGTGTTCTCCTTATTACACGGGAAGGCCTCAGTCCATCTGGAGAATTTATCAATCATTACCAGTAGATACTTGTGGGGCCCTACAGTTGTCATGTGTGTGAAATCTATTTGCCATTCCTGGAACGGCGTCTCAGGTTTGGGAAGTAAGAACCTGGTGAGGGCCTTTAGGCTTTGGATTGTTCTGTGCACAAACTAGGCATCGGTCTAGAATGCGGTCTATAGCCGAATTCAAATTATGAATGCAAAACAATTCTGACATGTCATGCCTCACCCCTCTTTGCTCCCGATGAGAAATACCATGAAAATCGGGAACGAGAAAAGGAACACAATGGGTGGGGAGACACAGACGGCCCTTACCGTCACGGAACGGCACAACAGCAGAGTCATAAACACACGAGAGCCAATGCTGCACATCCGAAGGCGAGGCAGAAGACTGGATATCAACCAGATCTAGGCCAGGGAGGCAATCAACAGTAAGAGCAGCACAGGAGAAAGAGGAGGAGTCAAGAAACGGGCAAGGGGGCCCATGGAGCGCGCCACGCCTGGCGGCAGAGTCAGCAGCGTTATTCCCGACCGAGTCAGGATCGGAGCCACGCTGATGAGCACGGACCTTGACCACAGCAAGACGAGAAGGCAGGAAACTAGCGCGAATGAGGTCCTCGATAAGCGAGGCATGAGATATGGGCTTATTATCAGACGTAACAAAACCACGTTGAGACCATATACCTCCAAAATCGTGTACGACACCGAAAGCGTAACGACTATCAGTGTAAATAGTAACGTCCTGATCCTGAGAGAGAATACAGGCGCGCGTGACAGCGTACAATTCGGCCGCTTGGGCAGAGGAGAAAGGCAGAGAGAAGGACTCCACAACAGTAGAGGGAGGGGAGCAGACAGCGTAACCACAAAGGAAAGTGCCGTCAGAAGGCTTAGAGCAAGAGCCATCCACATAGAAGGAAAGACCACTAGAAAGGGGGGTGGACAGGACGGTCTCCTTGACTAGTGTTCTCCCTCAGAAACCAGAGAATGAAGCGATAAACCAGCTCGGCAATCCTACTAAGTCGCAAGACAGAGAGAGCTCTCGATGCAATAATGAACAACACTCTCGTAGAGAGATGAGAGTTTTATTCACAAAGCACACTGAAGAAGGGGCAGTCCCCTCTTTATAAACACAGAGAGCCCGTCCCACGTGCACGCAGGCAGCCAGGAAGGGCCCGACCACATTCTAACATATGTCGTAACCTGCTGGTCCATACATGGAGTTGTTTTTCTCCATCCCTGGATGTGCTCAGTTCAACATCAAAATCCAGTAAGTCAAAAGTGCAAGTGGTTTGCAGAATAAAAGAGGAACAATAGTTATTAACAGCCTGTAAGTATGCACAAAGGGCAGACACCCTTGCACCCTCAGCAGAGTCTGAATTTATTAATACATGTTAGTCACTGGGGAAGAGACAGGCCAAAGGAAAGTTAACCCTTTCAATACACCTGTGGCCATGGAAGTGACTGGAACACCTGAATTCACTGATTTGGATGGGTGAGTGAATACTTTTGACAATACAGTGTAGCCCAGTGCATTGCTAAACATGGTAAACACTTCACAGACAGAGGATACATTAAAGAAGCATTTTGTGCAGTGGGTGATTTGTTTGATGGTTTACCGGACAAGGATAATTTCATAGCTGATTAAAGAAATGCCTGTTTAGGCGTGAACTGTTCAGCGCTGTATCACTGGTACATGAGGGAACAGCAAGTGACTGGACTGAAAGACTGTGCTGTATTTAGTGTCACAATTGATGAAAGTGTGGAGATCAACTCTTTGACCTGTTTGGCAGCTATGGCAAGATATTGTGATTCTTCTGGAGTATGATAGGAACCGTGCTGTTTGAAACCCATCTACGGCACTGCAACAGGTGAACACTAGGCTAAAACCTTTTAAAACATTTTGAAAATCTTTGATTTTGAAAAAAAGGATTTGTCAAAATAATTTTGGACAAAAATGGACATCAACTGCATAACACACCAGGAAAATCTCTGTGCTGAGATGTCAATTTCTGATCTTAACACTATGATGGCAATGGCTGCTCTGCCTTGACTCACAGGCAAGAGGAAACGGAATGTGCCTAAAGAGACATCCCAGTTCAACTGGCTGAGAAGTGAAAATGTGCTTCAGAGTTTTGTGGACTGCTTTGAAGCAATTCAAATCTGTCTTGTTGAGAAGGACCAGCATTACCCACAGCTTGAGGACATCCGGTCGTCTGAACTTGTGGCTTTGACACACATTAAATCACACCTGAATGAACTCAGTGTCTACATACAGGGAGCTGGACAAACGGTCATGAGTCTGTTTGAGACGTAGAAAGCATTCACCTGCAAACTTACAGTTTATGTGGAAGATGTAGAAAATCGCTATTTCAAACTCTTAAGATAGAGGCAACTGATTGACTTCCAGAGCCTGTCTCTGTGGACAATAAAGTTTTGTGAGCTATGCATATAACTTGAAACATCCAAAGTAAATGCATGATCCCTTTTCATGTATTGGACATCACTTTCAGAGGAATTTGTCTGTTTTAGGACGACTGCATTGGCAATGCTGACAGTCTTGGGTCGCCATATTTATGTGAGCACATCGTCTCAAACATGAAGTCCATCCTCAGTCCTTCATGAAGCAGGCTTACTGCAGACCACTCTGAGGCCTGTGTTCAGGTCAAAGCCATTTCATATGCACCTGTATCAGCTGTGCAGCTAACAGGCCCTGACGATGGTTGCGGGAGAGGGCAGAAAGGCGGTGCCTACAGAATTGGAACATCAGCTGCACGAGAAGGCAAGAGAGCTCGTTGCTCCACAGCCCCAAACTCCACAGCTCAGCCATGAGGATTGAACGTAAGGTAAAGTAAAATGGCCTTCCTGCTGGACCAGAGGTGGTGCTCATGCATCGTCCACCACTCCCTCATGGTTCTCCTTCTCTTCCCACTATTCTGATTTAACACTATACACTGTCCATCAGTGTAATAAACCATTAAAAGGCTTCTATTCCAGCATATAACGAGGTAAAATGTGGGGGGTGGGGTGCCATTTTCAGAAATTGCTCCTACTGCACCCTGTGGTAAACAAAGATGGCCCAATATTTTTGTCCTGCATACATTTTTCCTTTGATTGTCATTGGATCAGCTGAAAGCATGTTAAGTAGCTGAAATATGAATATTGCTACATTTATGCTACAAGCAATCTATCGCTTGAGCATGCTGAAATGATGTCACATGAAATTTTAATATTGTACATCATCTGTAAAACAACACCGGCTCCTCGAACTTCAGGCTATAACTGCTAAAGCAGCTTTACTCCCACATTTGACAAACCTTGCTGGTTTTTGTTGCCAGTCTTATGATGTTGGTTTACTGCACAGCAGCATTAGCTTGCATGTAGCAATAAGCACAAAGAGTAACATAAAATATGGAGGAGATTTTAATGGAATATCTCGAGAAACACTTTAGTAACCTGTTGATCTTCACTAGCACTGAAATATCATCTCTTATCCAATAGAAGAAAAAGTAAGACCTAGAGGCCTTTAGGTCGCTTCCCTCTGCAAACCTTAATTTAAACAGTTAGATGCTATCATTTCCTGGGAGGGACCAAAGAGAGATATTTAAAATGAGACAGTGACATAACTTCAGTAGAAAATAAACCACAAAACAAAAGTTATTTCCAACTGTTGTTCAAGTGGCAGCTTTAAGTACTTTCATAAAAGCCGTAAAGATTTCTGCATGTTTTGGAGCAGATCTCTTAGTATTAATTTCAAATACCAGAGTTGATTTAAAAATCCATTCCACCAGCACATTGGTCACTAAAGGGCCTAAAAAGAAAAAGGCTCCACTCATTTTCAAGTATTCAAGTATTATCAAGTATTGCTGCACAGCTGTGTCATCTGCGCCAAATCACACACAGAGAAGACCAATGCACACTGAAGTGATAGTTAGGCCTCTTTTACACACATACATGACAAGTGTGAAGCAGCACTGTGACGACTGCAACTTACACACATTAGCCATTCACACATACAGTGGAGTGGTACAGCAGGCTTGTACTGGAAAGTCTCACCACTTGCAACCTGCACTTGTAAGTTCTACAGATGTTCTTTTTCTGATAAATCAGTTTCTTTACTTGAGTAATAAAAATCTTCTTTGTTACAGAGCGTGCTGCATTTGTTTACCCTCAGCAGTTTTTTATGTGTGATGACGCAAACATTTCAAGCCTGTAGATCTAGACAGAAAATGAGTATGTGGCAAGAAATGTCTGTCTCTTACTGTGTTTGATAAAGACCATGAGTTTTTTTCATGCATTTTGTATTATAGTAGATGTTTGCATTGTTCACACCATGCAGAGGCAGTATGTGTGAAATGTTAAGCTGGCTTTATATGATGAAACAAGTTGCATGCATCATAATTCCCATGCAACTTGACAGTTACATAAAGCAATTCAGAACAACAGAAGTTGCATGTAACACGTTCAGTTGCTCTGTTAGTTAGCCAAATTAGCAGCTTGTATTTTTTGGTACAGTGAATCATTCTTGCTATATAAAGTCATCCAGATGGTGTTATTTACATGTTTCAAGCATTTTGTAACCTTTGTATATCGCTCATGTGGATGCCAACCAAATTTGAGCCATTTCTAGAATTAGCTGGTATAAAGAGAGAAGAAAATGAGTTATCTAACATAGATAACTGCAGAGTAAGAAAAAAGGAACAGTAGCACAAGCAGCTGAATTTGAAAGGCTGTTTCATGAAACCTCTTCCAAGAACTTGAGAAACTTGCAACTGTTGCGACTGAGTTTCAGTTTCAAATTGCAAGATACTTTATGGAATTTGTGTGCAATTTAGTTTCATTAAGGTTTCAAGTGAATAAAGTTGCAAGGAAGTTTCACTGTAAAGCTGACCTTAGAGCTAAGTGGTTCACATGTCATGACGTGGAGCCGCTTTACTCAGAGGCAGGAAGCGTATTTGTCTCTGGAGTCTCTTGTAGAAACATGCACTTTTACTCACTCCTGAGTTCTTTAATTCTCTCTGTGTTACTCCTCTGTATCTCAGGTAAGATCAATGCTGCATCATTCCTTTGCACTGAATTTGTGTTCTTTACACTTTCACTGCTTTAAATGCTTTTACTCTTCCACGTCAGGGTGGGAACTGACATCTTTGATGTGATCTGCTTTTTAATGTTTTGTCTCTAGTTTACTATGTTTCATAAAAAGTGTCTTTACTTAGTAGTGAACATTTTTAAGGACACCAATAGTTGTGAAGTTGGTTCTGGGTTCACGCTTAGCAAGAAAGGTTCTAATCATTTTTAAAACATTTTAATAACTGACCATCATTGTGAGAGCAACTGTTTAGTAAGTGGCGTAGACACATTTAAGTATTCACATTGTTCTTTAAATTGTCTTGGTTCTAAATCCTTCACTGGCCACTTTATTAGGTATATATCTACACTCGTTGTTCAACCTTACAGGTCCACTTACCATATAGGTTGCACTTTGTAGTCCTAGAGCTGATGTCCTACAATTGATTCCCAAACACAGAATTTAACTGTTTCAATGTGGTTTTTTTTCATTGATGGGCAAATTTAAATAAATACACCCTTAACTGATAAGTAAATAGATTAGATATGTAATCAAAAATCGAATACTTAAGCATTGGCTAAAAGGGATATATCTCACTAAGATGCAATATAGGATGCATTAGGCCATAGTCGGCCCATTAGGGGGCTTTCCAAAGCAGATTAAACTTAGATGACCTTACTTGCAGGTGCACTCTCAGTAAACTCGAGTTCCTATGATATATGGTCCAGTAGAGCCTTGAAGGATCAGACATACTGGTACAAATAGGCTGAAACCAGCTTTTTTAAAAAAGAAGTGGCCGCACTGAATTTAAGAGAGGCCAAGTGATGGGGAAGTTTTTGAATATGGTCTAACGGAACATGAAGTTTTGAGGTGACATCATAACAACTCAGATAAGGGTATATAAGGGCTGACAGAACACTGTATTGGCGTAGCTGGTCTCCACGGACCTGTGTGCCATCTGAGCAGTGAAATAAAGAAGAAGCCGTATTCTCTTTCCACAACTCAGCGGCTGGAGACTCTTTCCTTTTTGACGTCCTTTGACACATGATTGGGAGAGGACTTTACACGTAAAAGAAACATCAGTGCTATATTATGATTAATACCAACTTTATTAGATAAATACAAGTTTGTGTTTTTCATTATACACCAACTTTTATTCTTTTAAAAAAATCATCATATCCAGCACTCCACCACAGTGCAGGTATTATTTGAGTGGTGGATCATTCGCAGCAATGCAGTGATACTGATGTGGCGATGGCGTGTTAGTGTGTATTGTACTGGTACGAGTGGATCAGACACAGCAGTGGTGCTGGAGTTTATAAATACTGTGTTCGCTTACTGTCCAGTCTAATAGACACACCTGACTTGCTGGTCCGTATTTGTTGCTGTCCAGTTTATATAAGCCATTCTCTAGTCCTTCATCAGTGGTCAGTGTCTGACTCCAGGACTTTATTGGCTGTATAATATTGGTTGATGGACTATTCTCAGCCCAGCAGTGAGTCTGACATAGCTTGGCTAACATATAATTACTATGCAGCGCAAAGAATGATGCACCACCCAAATATTACCTGCTTTGTGAGAGTCCTGACTGTTGAAGAACAGGCTGAAAGCGATTTAACAAATGATACAGAGAAACAGATGGACTACAGTCTGTTATTGTTTAAGTGGACCTAATTGTGTAAGTGGACCTAAAAAACTGGGAAGTAATTGTATAACTACTATTACTTTTAAAGAACCCTTGCAGAACCTTTGTTAAGAGTGTAGGACTGAGGCTGTGGTATATTTTGGCTTCTGTTCTGCAGATTCTGAGAGCCTGAAGACACTGAAGAATTTAGCTGTAAGACGTGGAGGATCTCTTACTATTCCATGTTTATATGATGAGAAATACAAATCAAACCGTAAATACTGGTGTAAAGGGCGGGACTGGCTCCTCTGTAAAATAGTAGCCTATACAAACACAAGTGGAAGAATATCAGTCACTGACCATCCAACCCAGAATATGTTTACTGTGGAACTGAAGAGCCTCCAAGACTCTGACTCTGGATATTATTGGTGTGCTGTGGAAATTAGTGGCGGATCATATGACGGTGATTATGTGTACCTGACGGTCAGTTCAGGTAAGACGTCTCTCTGTGTGAAGTAGAATCTGTTCACTGTAACTTAGACGTGTTATTTATGATGGAGGATGTATTTATACGACTCATTCTCTGACTCTTTATTCAGATCCTGCAGTGTCAGTGATAAACAGCAGAGTGAGTGGTCAGGAAGGGGGCAGTGTCAGTGTCCAGTGTCTCTACAGTGCTGAATATAAGAATAAACATTAGAATTGGTGCAGATTTAAAGACAAGAGGTGTTTCTTATGCGGGAGGACTGACACATCCCAGAATTCAGCAGTGCTGGTCACTGACTTTGGAAAAGGATCTGTCAGTGTGGAGATGAGTGGTCTGCAGAAGAGTGATGCTGGCTGGTACTGGTTCAGTGCAGGAGATGTGGGGGTTACTGTTCACCTCACTGTCACTGAAAGACCTTCAAGTAAGATCCCATGTATCAGAAATACTGTTCATACCTGCTGATCATCAAGCTGTAATGTTGTTCCACTCACACCACTTTGTTTTTTCTCTCTTCTTCTCTTATGTTAGAAACAGCTGTGACAAAAACTTTAAGCAGTCAGGAAACTCAGGAAAGTATGACCACTCCAGGTACGGTCATTCTTGTGCCTCTCCTTGTTACACAGGGCTCAAGTGCTGTTGGCAGCAGCCAATTTCTCTCTCTCTCTTTCTGTCTCTCATATGAGAGAGAGAGAGAGAGAGAGAGAGAGAGAGAGAGAGAGAGAGAGAGAGAGAGAGAGAAATGATAGGTTTACAGGAGAAGGAAAAAACATACTGTACTTTTAATGTAAGACAATGGAACCAGATGTTTTTCCAAGTAATTTTAGGTCATTTCTGTGGTTCAATCTTCATTAAATTTACACACAATATATAGGACCACAAGTACTTTGAAATCATGTCAAAAACTGAAAAATGACAAAAATGGAAATACAATGTGTACATTTTATATATATATATATATATATATATATATATATATATATATGTGTGTGTGTGTGTATGTATGTATGTATATATACACAGACAGATATGATAAGAATATTATATTTATATATATTACATGTATTATTATTATTATTATTATTATTATTACTATTTCATATGGCGTGACTGACAGCTTTCAGAATCTATTAACTTTTCATTTCTTTATTCCTTTCTCTGCAGAGGAAACTACATGTTCTGGCACTGAGAAACCCAAGTGAGTAGAAAACCATATTAAAAATACTGAAGAGAATGAGTCACTATTGGTCAGTACTTATGGTGCGTTTTTTACATATTAATTGCCACATCAATACTAAGCAGACTCATGCTGTTAAAATACATCACAATATTTATCTAACTTTTATCAAAGATTCTAAAATTATCACAATAGTGCATTTAGAAAAAAATGCTACCACATCATAAAAATTAAGATACAACATGATATAACAAGAAATCAAATTTTTAACAGTGAGCTATGACGCGTTTGAAAAACCCTTCATTTATTGCTGACTGTTATTGACTGACGGGCCCTGCTTATTCTCTGCAGATAGACTGAATGTTATAATAATTTACATTTACAATAGTGTAACTCCTCTTGCTGTCTGAACCCCCCAGTGACGCAGTGATAACACATTATAGAATCTGTCATCATCACCACAACATATAAACTGACAGTCTGATACCTCAGTTTGTGAATTTATACAGGTGATGATTTATTCCTGCTTTGTTTTGTGTTTCAGAGAGTCACAGCAGTTCTGTCTTTCACACAACTGAATGATTCCACAAACGCTGAGATCCTGGAGGTGTCGATAATTAAGACACTACAACACTGCAGCTTTTGTATCTGAGCTTCTGTTGTGGGCAACAGGTTCATCAGCAATGTCAGTTTAGAACGTATTTCTTCATCTTCTTGCTTCATGAGCTCCTGTTTTGACTGCTGTTTCTGCTTTTATTGGTCTCTGTGAACAAACTCCAACCCAGATTATACACTAAAATCTCAACCAGTATTGTGCAGTATGCTAAGTGCAATACAGATTTCTTTGTGAATTTCCCCGCTGTGGGACTAATAAAGGATTATCTTATCTTATCTTATCTTATCTTATCTTATCTTATCTTATCTTATCTTATCTTATCCTGTCTTATCTTATCTTATCTTATCTCATCTCACTTAAACCCAGCAATCAGTTCACGTCACCACTATTCTCTATTAACTGCAACGGTTCCTCTCATCCCAAATTTAATATGTAAACCTAATTCCAGAACTTGTTGGGACCGTATGTGAAATGGCAATAAAACAGAGCAGTGATTAGCAAATTCTGTTGAACTGTATTAAATTACAAACAGTACCAAAACACAATATCTGATGTTTTACATTGTGAACTTCATTGTTTTTTGTGTATGTAATCTTTCAAAATATGAAATTGGAACAGGAGCATATTTGCATCACCTTTGAAGTGACCCACTGCTCTTTAAGTGACATACGCAGAACTATGATCCTCACTTTTGTTTGTCATTCTTGTTGGGAAACTGTAAACTTCAATCAGACAGAAATTATTTCTTCAGAAATGTTCAAGTTTTCTATGTAAAATGGAAGTGATTTACTAATATGGAGCTATAATAAAGATTAGTGTACGTTTCAGGAGGCTCATTTCTCATGTGTGTGTGTGCGCTCAGTTTTGTATGTAAACCTCACATACTCACGGTTTCTCATGGTTACTCATGGTATGCGCATGATTTACAACTTACATGCAGAACTATAATGCATATGCAGAAACCCCCAGTGGTAGAAAAGTGAATTCACTAATAAAACCATCATGAGATGCACAAACTCTCATTGATTATCAGCTACTTCACTATAAGTGACAGAAGGACTGGTGACTTTTGAGCTCACACACTGTAAAAATGTTTCTTCAGCCAACATGAAAATACTTACTGATTGTAGAAGTGAGTGAGTAAGTGTGTAATAAGTCTGTTGATGCTTGAGGATTTCAAACATTTCAGTTGTTTTAACATTTAATACATATTTCTAAATGTTATTTTTTTATTTTAATTCACATCTGATGTTCAGTGTAAACTTGAAAAATGTTAAACACCTAGAAGTAAATGTGAAACATCCTTGTAGACTTTATAACCTAAGATTGAAAATCTGCGCAATGAAGTGAAATTGTAATTATCTAAACTTCATATTTAATTTCTAAGGTAAAATAAACAGCTGGATTTTAATCAATCAGAACAAATTTTACATACAACACATCAGCTTTTTAAATGCTTTATAGGCTACTGAGAAATTTGTTAATCATATATTCACTCCAAACATGTAATGTCATAACAAATATCTCAACAAAACACTTATGACAGAAAAAAGAGCAATGAGCCAAGACATATTTGTTGCCCAAATGTTGCTTCTTTCATTTAGCACTGGATCTATGCGGCTAACATTGCTAACAAACACTAAAAGACAGTAGTGATTTTATATAAATGAGTGTCAATCTTGAGTTTTTGACCTGAAGATTAAGTTTAACAATTGAAACAGAATGACTAACGTAGCGTCCGGTGTACAAAGAGGAGCTGGACTTTGTAGGTTATTCAGAATTCAGCACAACACCTTTAAAGTGGAGGTCTACAGCATTCAGCTACAGTCATTCTGTGTCCTAAACCACATCATCAAGTCTGAACTTTAATGAAGACCTAGATGTGGTTTGAAGGGTTTGAGAGACATGTTAAGGCTGTATTTATGGAAAAGATTTGGGTGATCTATTAACTTTTAGTGTTTGGTTGGGATAGTGTAGCGGTTAACACCTCTGCCTTCTACACTGTAGACGGGGGTTCAATCCTCACCTGGGCAAACACCCTACACTATACCCATAAGAGTCCTTGGGCAAGACTCCTAACACCGCCTTGGCCTATCTGTGTAAAATGATCAAATTGTAGGTCGCTCTAAAGGGCTTTTTACAGATAGAAAGTGTGAATCAAGAGGAAGTAAAATCCTTAAGCTAAAGTCTTAGAACGAAACCATTTTCATCATAATTATATGAGAAATACTACAAATTCATTGTAAGATGTCTTGCATTGCAGTATCTTCATTGTAAGAGACCTGGCCAGCAACACACTCGCTTACACCTGAAATCAGAACACACAAAAGAAAAAAAACAAATGAAATGTACACAATTTTCACCTGACCCCAAAAGTGCTTAAAGGCAAAAATGTGTTTGGTGTCTGAGGTTTGCTTCTTAATTTTCAAGGTTAATGATTTTTAACTGCATATTTAAAACATTCCTCTTTTCATCTGCTCACGATTGAGCTCTAAACATCTATTTTTACTGCACATTAGCCTTAATAAGATCATTTCAAAAACATTTAAGCCTTTTCATATTAACTTTGTTAAAAGTTATATTCTTATTTTTATGTACTTTGTACTTCCTTTTAATTCCCCATTTAATGATTGTAAGCAACTTTGTATTTTTATTGATATCCACTCTTAAGCACTTAAGCACTAAGCAATAAGTATATTGAATTGCCTTTGTGTATGAAATGTGCTTATATAAATAAGCTTGTCTTGTCTTGCCTTGCTCATGACACCCAAGTAGTTTTTGGGACACCAAACACTGATTGGCCAATCAACAGCATTTGGGGTATCATTGATTTTTCAGTGAACTATTCAATTGAATAACAGTCCATTATAGACCATTTCACAGCTGTTGACCCTCACTCTGAGACTCTCTCACCTCTTATTCCAAAACCACAGAGCTGTAGATCACCTCATCTTCTCTGACTGCCTGAGAGAGCTGGAAAATAGGACAGGGTTAGAAATAACGGAGGATCTCTCGCTCCTACCACCTTGAGTGATCTTTCATCAGCTAAGCTAAATGCTTAATAAGGTTGAGATCAAAGTTATATTGTTTCTCATAAACACTAATACACTATATTTCCAAAAGTATTCATTCAAATCATTGATTTCAGGTGTTTCAATCACAGGTGTATAAAACCAAGTACCTAGGCCTGCACACTGCTTCTACAAACATTTGTGAAAGAATGGGTCTCTCTCTGGAGCTCAGTGAATTCCAGCAGTGGTATTATAACAAAGTGGAAGCAACTGGGAATGACAGCAACTCAGCCACGAAGTGGTAGGCCACATAAAATGACTGGGTCAGCAGACGCTGAGGTGCATAGTGCGCAGAGGTCACCAACTTTCTACAGAGTCAATAGATAGAGACCTCCATACTTTTGGCCTTCAGATTAGCTCAAGAACAGGATAAACAGCTTCATGGAATGAGTTTCCAAGGTCGAGCCGCTGCATCCAAGCCTTACATCACCAAGCGCAATGCAAAGAAGAAATAAAGACATGGATGAGCGAGTTTGGTGTGGAAGACCTTGACTGGCCTACACAGAGTCCTGACCTCAACCTGACAGAACACCTTTGGGATGAATTAGAATAGAGATTGCGAGCCAGGCCTTCTCATCCAACAGCACTGTCTGACCCCACAAATGGGCTTCTGGTAGAATGGTCAAAAATTCCTATAAACACACTCCTTAACCCTGTGGAAAACCTTCCCAGAAGAGTTGAAGCTGTTAAAGCTGCAAAGGGTTGGCCAACATAATATTAAACCCTATGGATTAAGAATGGGAACTCGAATGACCGAATACTTTTAGAAATATAGTGTAGCTTTCAACCAGCTAATGTCCACTCAACTTACTGTGAAGTGATCAAAACAGTGAACTGCTACTGGTGAAAAAGGCTGTATTTTTACTTACAGTTTTCTTTTTGGTTGTTGTGGTTACGCTGCTGTAGATGACGTCATTTTCATGATCCAATGCAGATGAAGACTGTGGACACAATATACTCAGTAACTTAATCTCTTAATGTTTCAGTAATCAAATACCGTTTGCATGCAGCAGTAGTTTAGGCAGTGCAACACATTTAATAAAAGCATGTGTCCACTCACCACAGAGACTATTTCTGCCCAGTGAAGACGACATAATTGGGGTATAATCTGACAGCTGAGATGTACAAAGAAGAGGGACAACACCTAAACCTAATCATCATAGGCTAATTACTGCCATAGCAGGCGTGAAAATGTTTATGGACCATTTATGTTTTACCTTTGATGCCAAAGCCCATTGTAGTATTTGTTAAACAAAAAATGCAACTTTGAAAATGGATGAAAAAAAAAAAAAATTACCACAAAAAATCTTCATAAATATCGTTTCAGCATTTGATTGGGAAATTGTGATCAATGTAGGCCTACCCATGTCTACACCCCTGATATACAGATGTGTGTGAAAAATAAAGACTTACCTTTTTCTTACTACGATTCACAGCACTGTAAATCACTGGGCTTTCAGTCGTAAGTGTCTGTTTCACACACACAAATGGGATTTTAGTCAAAGCTAGATGACCAAAAAACACCCATAAAAGTATTATATTCATTTTCTAAAAACAAACAAGCTTTCAAAATTACAAGATGCAAAAGAGGCACAACACTAACTACTGCACCAACAGCAAAAATGCACCAGAACCTCAATACTGACTGTGTGAACTGCAGTGTTACTGACCCTCCCTCTGCTCTCTGTTTGATTTCCATCTGTTAGAGGGAGATATTAAAGAATTAGTGGCCTACTTATACTTATGTAATAACACAATATTCATAATACACAAGATAGCACAACAGTAACATTCTGTTATTCGTTTTAAATCCTGTCCTTTACAATAGCAACATTTTAAAAGCATGCTAAAAAAATCTGTGAGAAAATGTAAGATAATCATTACTTACTGCATTTTTTTGCCAACATACAGGTTATAATGATGGTCAAAATCAGCAGAAGCCCCAGGCCTACAGGCAGTAGAATCCAGATGAGCCTGGTATTTACATTGCTGCAATGAATAATTTCACTGAAAACTTTACGTTTAACCTAAAGTACATGTACATGTACACATGCTGTCAAATAAGATACATTTTATTATCTAATGTACACAATTCAAATAGTTTAGTTCATCAGCATTTCAGATCATGTGTGAATTACTTCTGTTGCTTTCCTTCACTTGAGTCACTAACCTTCTCAGAAGCTGTTACTACTGAAATGGCATGCAAAACACAACATCAGTACCTGACCTTCACTAATGCTCTTGTGGCTGAATGCAGTCAAATTCTCACATCAATGTTCCAACATCTACTGTAAAGCTTTTGAAGAAGAGTAGACTGTAATACATGGGACAAACTCTACTAATACCCCCAATTTCAGAAGAAATGCTGGATGAGCAGGTGTCTACAAACTTTTGGACATATTGTGTATGTGTAAGTCAGCATTGCTTATATTTGCTGTACTAACTAAACTAAAGAGAGACACATCTTGGTTCATGTATTTTTAATTATCTTTCAGTAATGCATTTATAATCTAAGTTCAATTCATCTGCTTTTCACCTACTAATCTTCCCACTGTTCCTTGTGTCGTCTACCTATTCTGAAGCTGTTACTGCAGGAGGGGCAGTCCTTCTACTTCATAAAGCAAAATGCAAAAACATGCCACACTGAGGTGTGAAAGTTCAGCTATTTTTACCGACCAACACCATTTACCAGACTGCGCTATTTAAATGTCTTGCAGAATGGAAACACATATGTCCAGAAATGTCAGACAGCCATTCTAATTAGTGAGCTCAGCTACTTTAAAGTTGAACCCTTTACTGACACAGAGTTAAACTGTACACACATAGCTTGTATGATCTCCTTACAGTACTGCTAATAGAATTGATGCTCTGGATCTGCGGCACGACACATAAGGTCATCATGCCCAATGTCAGAGGTTCATAAGGCTACATATACATACATACATACATACATACATACATACATGCATATTATTCAAAGAATATTACACTAATCCAGCCTATCAGGAACGTCTGAAGAAGTTAATTAGCTGTGGTTGATTGTGGTTGGAACTAGACACAGCAGGAATGTAGCTCTCCAGGACCCAAGTTGGAGACCACACAATGCTACTGAAGTGTTAGGTAAGATGTGACTCCATGAAGCAGACCTTTTGATTGAGCACTAAGCGAAAAACAACTGCACAAATGACTAATAATTGTAATTGCATTACTATTTGGATTTTGATACCAAATCACTCTAGTGGGCTCACATTTAACAGGGCCAAGTTTAGACAAAAGGTGGTGAGGAAACACAGGAGCTGTAGATATTGCACAGTTTAAGGTCACTCCAACACTGCAGACATTTATACTGCTTTGTTATCTTCTGGTAACACTTCTAAATGCTGCAGGTTGTGAATAATATCTGTCTGACAAAGGAGTAAAAAGAGCACGAAGAACAGAAAAGGATCTAAACTGAATCAAGCTTATGGTACTTTGGACATTCATGCATTTAATACCTTATGTAATACATTTTTAGATATTTATCACTTTACATTTTCAGTATCTACAAGGAGATTCACTTGTGAGAGGCCCCAAATATTGTGTAAGAACTTGCTAGGATGAAGTAGTCTGAAAGAAACAACATGCAATGTGCTCCTCAGTGTGGA
This sequence comes from Pygocentrus nattereri, assembly GCF_015220715.1. Classification (NCBI taxonomy): domain Eukaryota; kingdom Metazoa; phylum Chordata; class Actinopteri; order Characiformes; family Serrasalmidae; genus Pygocentrus; species Pygocentrus nattereri. The sequence goes on along the minus strand of NC_051229.1, from coordinate 12,936,768 downwards.
GCTTTGAACAAGCCAGGATGCCCCTGTGGTGATGAAGTGAGGCAGGTGCTGGACAACCATTGCGTTGTTTAACCTTCTTTTGCAACTTCCAGGTGCAGACCGACGTACCTCTTCATGTGTCTTCCAGAAAACGAAGATCACTACCAGCATCACATGTAATGCAATCGATTGCACATAATTAAAGGTATATAACATTTTTTGGTTCAGAATGCTTCATTCTAATGGGAGTTACAACAGAATATTTGGGGCCTCTTTCAAGTGAATCTCCCTGTATTTCAAGAGTTTACATGATGCCCTGAGATGGACTGGCAGCCTGACCAGAATGTTTCCAATGAAGGCTGGTATAGGCTCCAAAAACCCCCGCAACCCCAAAGGATAAGTGGCCTTTTAAAGTGTCTGTGTATTTTAAGAGTTTACATGATGCCCTGTGATTGACTGGTGGCCTGTCCAGGGTGTATCCTGCCCTCTATCTAGTTTGTGTTTGCTGTGAGACCAAATATTGGGACTATGATCAGGCCAAAACCATGAGTAAAAACCATTAGTGATTTGGGCTCAGTCTTTTTTTTTTTTGCATGGCAACGTATGTTTAAATAATTTAGAGATTTTGTGTAATTGCACACAACGCATGGAAGAACATTCTGTAATGTTGGTTGTGCTTCAGACCCTTTCCACAAGCTGAAGAATGAGATGATTGAGAGTGCATTGAAAGAGTAGTTAAAAAATCAATCAAAACTTGATAAAGAACATTTCTTCCAAGAAAGTGAGTGAATTATATACTTTCTACTACTATGAAGATCCTGACGTTTCTGGAAACAAGTGTGCGCCTTAAATCCCCAGCATTGTATTCCAGCTACCACGTGTCGAATGCTGAGCTGTTCCGGCATGGAGGTGGGTAAGTTCAGCGCTGTGTGGCGCCAGTGCTGCCCTGTCAGATCTTCCTACCTGCAGCTGATCTGTCCCAGTACTCAAGGTGTTGTGGTGGGTCTGCATCGGTCTCGCACGTGCCTCAGGTGTGGTTTTGATAACTTTATATAACTTTCTACAGCTGAATGCTGATAAGACTGAAGTCTTGATTGTTGCTCCTGCCCCAATGATTAAACAAAATCTTGGTTTTCTTTCCCCTGTTGTCCACTCCAGCCTGTGTAATCTTGGTGTCATTTTTGATCAGTCGTTGTTGTTTGACACACATGTTAAACACCTGACAAGATCTTGTTTTTTCTTCTTAAGGAATATCAGTAAATTGAGGTCTGTAGTTTCAAGGGCGGAGCTAGAGATGCTTACACTGGCATTTATCTCATCTCGTATTGATTACTAATGCTCTTTTTACTTCACTTAGTATGTCTGCTCGTGACCGATTGCAGGTGATTCTGAATGCTGCAGCAAGTTTACTGACCAAGTCAAATAGATGGTCTCACATTACCCCTCTGTTAGTTTCATTACACTGGCTTCCTGTTGAGTATAGGATTCAGTTTAAAATCCTTACACTTATTTACAGAGTATCACATGGTCAGAGTATTGCATGGTCCTATGTATGTGCTTGATCTGCTTCATCCATACGTATCAGCACGTTCTCTTAGGTTGAGCAATTTAAATTTACTGTCTGTTCCACGGTCTCGATTAAAGACTCGTGGAGATCGAGCATTTCAGGTTGTCGCTCCTAAATTGTGGAATACACTGCCCCCTTTTTTAAGATCAATTGATTGTGTGGAGTCTTTCAAAAAGCAACTAAAGACCGACATTTTTAAGCAAGCATTTGGATAATGGTCAAGGCAGCTAAGGTACTGCCAGTCCTGTTTTTGTTTTAAATCTTTTGTACTGTCATGTTGTATATTTTATATTGTGTTATGTTTTGTAAAGCACTTTGTGGCTTGTGTCTATGAAAAGTGCTGTATAAATAAATTTTACTTACTTTACTATTCTCATTAATATAATACTGATTTTGCATGTGAGACCTAAACATCAAGCTGGATCTTCTCGTTGAGCCTCTGTGTGTGACTTTAATAAATAGAGATGTGATTTGAAAAGCTCATGGCAAATTCAGCCGGACTCCTCTGACTTTTGAATTATCGTTTTACAGGGTGACTTGCAGCAGTGATCGGACACCATACCTAAAATCAATAAAATATCACCCCATCTGAATTTCACATACTTATATTGTATCTTTCCACTCTTGCTTGTGTCATTTTCTTTTTCAGAAGCTGTTACTGCAGGAGGGGCAGTTGTTCTTGAAAAAGGAAAGAGCAAAAACATGTTATATTGAGGTGTGAAAGTACAGCAGCTTTTTAACACTTACACAAAGTAAAGCGTCACTACTTACAGCTCTGCTGTTGTTGTCTCTGGATTTTTGGTCATAGTTTCAGAACCTAGCAGGACAAAACAAACATATTCATTCTTCTTATTTCTTGATTTGATTAATTGTAAACCTCTATTTGTGATCAGACCTGAAGTGGTTTCATTGATGTTGGTTTTCTCAGTGGCAGAAACTGGACTCACAGCTGCTGTTGCTGCTGCAAATAACACATAAATTGATGTGAGAAGCACAACATTACAGCTTGATGATCAGCAGGTATGAACAGTATTTCTGATACATGTGATCTTACTTGATCTGACAACGAGAGAGAGAGAGAGGGAGAGAGAGAGAGAGAGAGGGGGAGAGAGAGGGGGGGGGGGGGGGGGAGAGGGAGAGAAATTGGCTGCTGCCAATAGCACTCGAGCCCTGTGTAACAACGAGAGACACAGGAGTGACCGTACCTGGAGTGGTCATACTTTCTTGAGTTTCCTGACTGCTTAAAGTTGTAGCCACAGCTGTTTCTAACATGAGAGAAGAAGAGAGAAGAAACAAAGTGGTGTGAGTGGAACAACATGACAGCTTGATGATCAGCAGGTATGAACAGTATTTCTAGGTGAACAGTAACCCCCACATCTCCTGCACTGAACCAGTACCAGCCAGCATCACTCTTCTGCAGACCACTCATCTCCACACTGACAGATCCTTTTCCATAGTCAGTGACCAGCACTGCTGTATTCTGGGATGTGTCAGTCCTCCCCCCTAAGAAACACCTCTTGTCTTTAAATCTGCACCACTTCTTCTGTTTATTCTTATATTCAGCACTGTAGAGACACTGGACACTGACACTGCCCCCTTCCTGACCACTCACTCTGCTGTTTATCACAGACACAGCAGGATCTGAATAAAGAGGCAGAGAATGAGTCGTATAAATACATCCTCCATCATAAATAACACGTCTAAGTTACAGTGAACAGATTCTACTTCACACAGAGAGACGTCTTACCTGAAATGACCATCAGGTACACATAATCACCTTCATCTGATCCGCCACTAATTTCCAGAGCACACCAATAATATCCAGAGTCAGAGTCTTGGAGGCTCTTCAGTTCCACAGTAAACATATTCTGGGTTGGATGGTCAGTGACTGATGTTCTTCCACTTGTGTTTGTATAGGCTACTATTTTACACAGGAGCCAGTCCTGCCCTTCACACCAGTATTTATGGTTTGATTTGTATTTCTCATCATAAAAACATGGAATAGTGAGAGATCCTTCACGTCTTACAGCTAAATTCTTCAGTGTTTTCAGGCTCTCAGAATCTGCAGAACAGAAGCCAAAATATACCACAGCCTCAGTCCTACACTCTTAACAAAGGTTCTGCAAGGGTTCTTTAAAAGTAATAGTAGTTATACACTTGCTTCCCAGTTTTTTAGGTCCACTTAAACAATTACAGACTGTAGTCCATCTGTTTCTCTGTATCGTTTGTTAAATTGCTTTCAGCCTGTTCGTTAACAGTCAAGACTCTCACAAAGCAGGTAATATTTGGGTGGTGCATCATTCTTTGCGCTGCATAGTAATTATATGTTAGCCAAGCTATGTCAGACTCACTGCTGGGCTGAGAATAGTCCATCAACCAATATTATACAGCCAATAAAGTCCTGGAGTCAGACACTGACCACTGATGAAGGACTAGAGAATGGCTTACATAAACTGGACAGCAACAAATACGGACCAGCAAGGCAGGTGTGTCTATTAGAGTGGACAGTAAGCAAACACAGTATTTATAAACTCCAGCACCACTGCTGTGTCTGATCCACTCGTACCAGTACAATACACACTAACACGCCATCGCCACATCAGTATCACTGCATTGCTGAGAATGATCCACCACTCAAATAATACCTGCACTGTGGTGGAGTGTTGGATATGATGAATTTTTTAAAAGAATAAAAGTTGGTGTATAGTGAAAAACACAAACTTGTATTTCTCTAATAAAGTTGGTATTAATCATAATATAGCACTGATGTTTCTTTTACGTGTAAAGTCCACTCCCAATCATGTGTCAAAGGACGTCAAAAAGGAAAGAGTCTCCAGCCGCTGAGTTGTGGAAAGAGAATACGGCTTCTTCTTTATTTCACTGCTCAGATGGCACACAGGTCCGTGGAGACCAGCTACGCCAATACAGTGTTCTGTCAGCCCTTATATACCCTTATCTGAGTTGTTATGATGTCACCTCAAAACTTCATGTTCCGTTAGACCATATTCAAAAACTTCCTCATCACTTGGCCTCTCTTAAATTCAGTGCGGCCACTTCTTTTTTAAAAAAGTTGGTTTCAGCCTATTTGTACCAGTATGTCTGATCCTTCAAGGCTCTACTGGACCATATATCATAGGGACTCGAGTTTACTGAGAGTGCACCTGCAAGTAAGGTCATCTAAGTTTAATCTGCTTTGGAAAGCCCCCCAGTGGGCAGACTATGGCCTAATGCATCCTATATTGCATCTTAGTGAGATATATCCCTTTTAGCCAATGCTTAAGTATTCGATTTTTGATTACATATCTAATCTATTTACTTATCAGTTAAGGGTATATTTATTTAAATTTGCCCATCAATGAAAAAAAAACATATTGAAACATTTAAATTCTGTGTTTTGGAATCAATTGTAGGACATCAGCTCTAGGACTACAAAGTGCAACCTATATGGTAAGTGGACCTGTAAGGTTGAACGAGTGTAGATATATACCTAATAAAGTGGCCAGTGAAGGATATAGAACCAAGACAATTTAAAGAACAATGTGAATACTTAAATGTGTCTACGCCACTTACTAAACAGTTGCTCTCACAACGATGGTCAGTTATTAAAATGTTTTAAAAATGATTAGAACATTTCTTGCTAAGCGTGAACCCAGAACCAACTTCACAACTATTGCTGTCCTTAAAAATGTTCACTACTAAGTAAAGACACTTTTTATGAAACATATTAAACTAGAGACAAAACATTAAAAATCAGGTCACATCAAAGATGTCAGTTCCCACCCTGACGTGGAAGAGTAAAAGCATTTAAAGCAGTGAAAGTTTAAAGAACACAAATTCAGCGCAAAGGAATGATGCAGCATTGATCTTACCTGAGATACAGAGGAGTAACACAAAGAGAATTAAAGAACTCAGGAGTGAGTAAAAGTGCATGTTTCTACAAGAGACTCCAGAGACAAATACGCTTCCTGCCTCTGAGTAAAGCAGCTCCACGTCATGACATGTGAACCACTTAGCTCGAAGTTCAGCTTCACAGTGAAACTTCCTTGCAACTTTATTCACTTGAAACCTTAATGAAATTAAATTGCACACAAATTCCATAAAGTATCTTGCAATTTGAACCTGAAACTCAGTCGTAACAGTTGCAAGTGTCTCAAATTCTTGGAAGCGGTTTCATGAAACAGCCTTTCAAATTCAGCTGCTTGTGCTACTGTTCATTTTTTCTTACTCTGCAGTTATCTATGATAGATAACTCATTTTCTCCTCTCTTTATACCAGCTAATTCTAGAAATGGCTCAAATTTGGTTGGCATCATACTGCCTCTGCATGGTGTGAACAATGCAAACATCTACTATAATACAAAACGCATGAAAAAAACTCATGGTCATTATCAAACACAGTAAGAGACAGACATTTCTTCCCACATACTCATTTTCTGTATAGATCTACAGGCTTGAAATGTTTGCGTCATCACACATAAAAAACTGCTGAGGGTAAACAAATGCAGCATGCTCTGTAACAAAGAAGATTTTTATTACTCAAGTAAAGTCAGAAAAAGAACATCTGTAGAACTTACAAGTGCAGGTTGCAAGTGGTGAGACTTTCCAGTACAGGCCAGCTGTACCACTCCACTGTATGTATGAATGGCTAATGTGTGTAAGCTGCAGTCGCCACATTGCTGCTTCACACTCGTCACACAGAAGTCTGTGTGTAAAAGAGGCCTAACTATCACTTCAGTGTGCATTGGTCTTCTCTGTTTGTGATTTGGCACAGATAACACAGCTGTGCAGCAATACTTGATAATACTTGAATACTTGAAAATGAGTGGAGCCTTTTTCTTTTCAGGCCCTTTAGTGACCAATGTGCTGGTGGAATGGATTTTTAAATCAACTCTGGTATTTGAAATTAATACTAAGAGATCTGCTCCAAAACATGCAGAAATCTTTACGGCTTTTATGAAAGGACTTAAAGCTGCCACTTATTATTTATTTATTTAACAGGGACAGTGCACATTAATCAACATCAATGTAAATGTGCCAGAGTTAGCTAAAAAGCTAATTTTCATCCGTAGTCCCTAGGCAGGTTGTTCTGGGCGGCCAGTGTCAACAGCTCAATGACGTTTACAAAACACCACCCCATATACATATATACATACATACACATACATACACATATACAAACACATAAAATATACATAGTTATCGGTGATTACAGATTTGGTTAGCTTTCAACCATGTCTTCAATTTATATTTAAAAATCAGATAATTTGTGCATGTTCGTAGCTCAGTTGGTAGACTATTCCAGTACTGGCTGGCTCTAATGGAAAAGACTGTTTGTCCAAACTTACTCCGTCTATATTGTACAATACAGTCCCCTCTAGTAAATGCTCTTGTTACCATACTACCCCTACTATCTTTTTGTTTTATAAACTGTCTCAATGGTGGAGGAGCAAGCCCATATAAAATCTTAAACATGAGACAGGCATCCAAGAGATGTTTAAAACTATCAAAACTGAGCAAGTTATACTTTTGTACTATATGACAATGATGATAACTATTAGGCTTCCTGTCTAATATCTTTAGTGCTTGTTTATAAAGAGATTCAATAGGTTTCAAAATTGACAAACTTGTTTGTGACCAGCTTGTGAAACAATACGTTATATGGGAGACAATCATAGCATGCATAAAAAGTTTGGCTGCCTCTGTTGTTAGATACGGTCTTATGTGCCTGAAATTTGCCAAATTCAATTTAACAGTATTTATCACTTTTTTAACTTGATTTTTAAATGACAAGTTTGAATCTAGAATGATTCCAAGATATTTGGTATCAGATACTAGCTTTAGCTTTTCTCCCCTAACCAGCACATCAGCTTGAATCATTTCTGTCAATTTCTGTGAAAAAAACATGCAAACAGTTTTGTTTATGTTTAAATATAAACATGAATTAGATAGCCAATCAGATATTAAGACCATAGCTGCAGTTAACTCACTTGCAGCTTGCTGTTTGTTTTTAGCATGCACATAAAGAACAGTGTCATCAGCATACATCTGTATATTTACAGATGAGCAAACCGACGGCAGGTCATTAATGTATAAGCTAAATAAAATAGGGCCCAACACTGATCCTTGTGGAACACCAGTATTACAGCTTAAATATGTAGACTGAGTTTTACCAATGCGTACCCTTTGCTTCCTGTTTGATATATATGAGTTCATCCATTTAACAGAGTCAATAGAGAAATTAAAACAAGATAATTTAGACAAGAGTACCTTGTGATTTACAGTGTCAAATGCTCGTTTTAAATCCAAAAATACTGCTCCTATTACTCCACCTTTGTCTAGTTTTGATTTTACGCCTTCGAGAAAATAGCAAATAGCTGTTTCGGTTGAATGGTTAGAACGAAATCCAAACTGCATTGAATGTAGAGGAGTGTAACTCTTATTCCGGTGAGCTGTCAACTGCTGTACCACCCACTTCTCAGCCACCTTGGAAACCGCAGGTAGAATACTAATAGGTCTATAATTTTCTACAACTGTTCGATCACCTGCCTTAAAAATGGGTGTTATGACAGCCGACTTCCATGCACTTGGAAAAATTCCTTGCCTAATTGAGTGATTAATCAATTTAGCAATTGGACTAGCCAGGATACCCTTGTGTAGTTTTAAAAATGTCGTGTCCAAACCATAAACATCCTTTGCTTTAGAGTCTCTTAACGAATTTATAATGTTTAATACTGCAGATTCTGTTGTTTCCATTATTCTAAAAATTGGTATATCATCATCAATGATTGTAGATATTATAGTCTTAGAGGAAAAACTCTGGGTTAACTGCTCAATTGAATTTATAAAAAAGTTATTAAAGGTATTTGCTATCATATCATGATCCTGAATTAAGGTTCCATTTACTTTGAGTTCATATTCCTTTGTTCTCTGATCATTATTCCTTCCAGTTAATTTATTAAGATTCTGCCAAATCATCTTCCCATTTCCCCTTGCATTATCGATTATTTTAATAAAAAACTCAGCTTTAGCCTTCCTTATATTCCTTACTACCTTATTTCTCAAAGATGTAAAGATAAGTCTGTCATTATTTAGACCCGTTTTCAATGTTCTTTTTAGTGCAAAATCTCGCTCTTTCATTTGTTGCAAGAGGGCATCATTAAGCCATGGTAAAGTCTCCCTTTGCCTAGGTTTGGACTGTACCTTCCTAGTAAAAGAAGACATCACTTTATTGATGGTTGACAAGAAGATGTCACAATTGTCATCAATGTCTTTACAGGACAAAATATTAAGCCAGTCAATTTGTTTTAAGGCATTTTCAAGATTATGCATTTCACTTTTTGGGATTTTCTGATAATAATGTTTTGGTTTAATAATGTTTTTGAAACGTTTTTTGGTTAATTTCCTTACCACTAATATAAAATTATGGTCAGATAAACCTGTTAACAAATTGGAAGATTTAGTTATTCTCTCTTGTCTATTTGTAAACATTAAGTCAATTTGCGTCTGAGAACATTTAGTTACCCTTGTTGGTCCTTGTACAAGCTGCGTAAGACTGAATTTATCTGTTATCTCCTTAAGTCTTTTCCTATCCTGTTTATTCTCCCAGTTGATGTTAAAATCACCCATAAGTATTAGCTCTTTCTTTTCATCGCATTCTTTAAGAATGCTATAAAGATGTTCGTAAAATAAGCTATTAGATGATGGTGGTCGATATAAGCAGATAACAATGAAGGACATTTCTGGAGACAATGAAACATTCAGCCCAATACATTCTATATCCATTTCATGCGACCATTCAATAAGGCTGCATTTAATTGTCTCTTTAACGTAGATTAACAATCCTCCACCCCTACCCTCATTTCGATCCTTCCTAAACACATTATATCCAGCAATATTAAGACACGCTGTAGGAGAGAATTTGTTTAACCATGTTTCTGAAATACCTACAAGATCTAAATTAGAATCAGTCAACAAATGTTCCACCTGATTACTCTTTGATATAATACAGCGAATATTTAAATGTCCACACATCAGTCCCTTTGGCTTGGACCGTGGATCCCAGAGAAGTTTTGCATGATTAAGAGTCCGCAAAAAGTTCATTTTATGAAGTTTTCTAATCGCTGGATTCAGTCCATTCAGTTTTTGTTTATGTAGAGACGCTGTGCTGGGTCTCACGGCTAGATTAGACAGTACGTTCAGTGTTTGGGACTCACCGACTCCGGGTGAACCCCGCCGTTCCCCGCACGTGTTCTCCCTCGCGGCCACAGGCACGACCCGGACGGAGACGGAGTCGGGCACGTCCACAACGGAGGGCAACATCCGCCCACGACACGCACAGTCCGCCGCACCGCCATCAATCCCGCACGCGTATGCCGACAAAGCCGAAATGGAGCCGAACCCAGTCACCCCCGAAGAGGACACCGTTTCACCACCGGCAACCGACCGCGGCCCCGGATTCAACTGGACATCTCCAGCCAACAGAAGGACCGCCGTCAGGTAGAACATCTCCCGGTACGGTGATCTTGATTTCACGGTCCCTCGGTGGCGGGTTGGTAGAATAGCTCGACCATTATTTAAAATTGCGGCATAGGTTGCATGTTGACTCCATGTATTAAGAGTAACATCGCTCGGCAGATCTCGAGGATCAGTTTGATTTGTGGGTGCATAACAGCAGCGCACAGAGAGTAGAAGTAACACAAACACATAACTTAACACAACTGCTCTCAGAGCAAACTTTGAGGCAATCTGTTGCTGGAGTGTAATAATTTCATGTATAGATTTAAAACACAAACCAATTTCACTGAGACTGTTTGTAAGTGCTCCGGCAGCACCTGCCTGGCTGCCGGCTTGCACCGCCATCTTGGCCACCACCATGATGCAGCCTGGCTACCTGGTGCCCTTGAACAACAGTTGGAAATAAAACTGAAACTGAAAACTGAAATGATGTCACTGTCTCATTTTAAATATCTCTCGTTGGTTCCTCCCAGGAAATGATAGCATCTAACTGTTTAAATTAAGTTTTACAGAGAGAAGCGACCAAAAGGCCTCTAGGTCTTACTTTTTCTTCTATTGGATAAGAGATGATATTTCAGTGCTAGTGAAGATCAACAAGTTACTAAAGTGCTTCTCGAGATATTCCATTAAAATCTCCTCCATATTTTATGTTACTCTTTGTGCTTATTGCTACATGCAAGCTAATGCTGCTATGCAGTGAACCAACATCATAAGGCTGGCAACAAAAACCAGCAAGGTTTGTCAAATGTGGGAGTAAAGCTGCTTTAGCAGTTATAGCCTGAAGTTCGAGGAGCCGGTGTTGTTTTACAGATGATGTACAATATTAAAATTTCATGTGACATCATTTCAGCATGCACAAGCGATAGATTGCTTGTAGCATAAATGTAGCAATATTCATATTTCAGCTACTTAACATGCTGTCAGCTGATCCAATGACAATCAAAGGGAAAATGTATGCAGGACTAAAATATTGGGCCATCTTTGTTTACCACAGGGTGCAGTAGGAGCAATTTCTGAAAATGGCACCCCACCCCCCACATTTTACCTCGTTATATGCTGGAATAGAGGCCTTTTAATGGTTTATTACACTGATGGACAGTGTATAGTGTTAAATCAGAATAGTGGGAAGAGAAGGAGAACCATGAGGGAGTGGTGGACGATGCATGAGTCCCAAGCCCCGCATCTTGAGCACCACCTCAAGTCCAGCAGCAAGGCCATTTTACTTTACCTTACGTTCAATCCTGATGGCTGAGCTGTGGAGTGGGGGCTGTGGAGCAATGAGCTCTCTTGCCTTCTCGTGCGGCTGATGTTCCAATTCTGTAGGCACTGCCTTTCTGCCCTCTCCTGCAACCATCGTCAGGGCTTGTTAGCTGCGTAGCTGATACAGGTGCATATGAAATGGCTTTGACCTGAACACAGGCCTCAGAGTGGTCTGCAGTAAGCCTGCTTCATGAAGGACTGAGGATGGACTTCATGTGTGAGACGATGTGCTCATATAAATGTGGCGACCCAAGACTGTCAGCATTGCCATTGCAGTCGTCCTAAAACAGACAAATTCCTCTGAAAGTGATGTCCAATACATGAAAAGGGATCATGCATTTACTTTGGATGTTTCAAGTGATATGCATAGCTCACAAAACTTTATTGTCCACAGGCTCTGGAAGTCAATCAGTTGCCTCTATCTTAAGAGTTTGAAATAGCGATTTTCTACATCTTCCGCATAAACTGTAAGTTTGCAGGTGAATGCTTTCTACGTCTCAAACAGACTCATGACTGTTTGTCCAGCTCCCTGCATACAGACACTGAGTTCATTCAGGTGTGATGTAATGTGTGTCAATGCCACAAGTTCAGACGACCGGATGTCCTCAAGCTGTGGGTAATGCTGGTCCTTCTCAACAAGACAGATTTTAATTGCTTCAAAGCAGTCCACAAAACTCTGAAGCACATTTTCACTTCTCAGCCAGTTGACACTGGAGTGAACTAGGATGTCTCTTTAGGCACATTGTGTTTCCTCTTGCCTGTGAGTCAAGGCAGAGCAGCCATTGCCATTACAGTGTTAAGATCAGAAATTGACATCTCAGCGCAGAGATTTTCCTGGTGTGTTATGCAGTTGGTGTCCATTTTTGTCCAAAATTATTTTGACAAATTCTTTTTTTCAAAATCAAAGACTTTCAAAATGTTTTACACATTTTTACATTTTACATTTACATTTACACATGTTTACACCACGCTGCTCTTGAAAGGTGAGGAAAGGCTATTCACTGTTGGTGGTGCTCTACTGAGCTTGAAGTTGTACTTGGCATGTGTTTAAGCATACTTTTCTCAGATGGCTCCCATGTGAACTGACTGTTATTTAATTGCCACCGGCACTAAATCCTCAACAACTGGACTTAAACTGGACTTGGTGTTGCAAGACTGCCTTGCCCAAAAGGCCACCAGGCTTAGCTGCTGCTAGCTTCGCTTTGGTTCAGAGCACAGCTACAACGACAGCGGGCAGAGAGTTTGGCGGAGCAGCGAGCAGTGGAGATGCATAGAGCTGGACCGGCTGAACATGTGGACAGAGTCCAAAACGTGAGTACAGCTGAAAGATATGGGCAAAACCAGCAATGGGTTCGCGTTGGAGCTAAACCCAAACGACATGCTACATTCAGTTCTTTATTTTCATCCTCCACTCCGGCTAACATAGCACATCCAGCTAATGCTAAAGTTGTTGTTGCTGGGAGATCACAGCACAGACACAGAGGAAATCAGTTCCAGTCACTTCATTTGCAAAACAGATTTGAGCCACTGCAAGACCTCAATGACTTTCCCAATAACAGTCAACATAACCCAGAAAGAACCAGAAGATTCAGCCAATCAGAACATCCCAGGAGAGCCACCAGGCTCCAGGCCGTAGCCACAGCAGACACCCTTGTTTTTGGGGATGACTCTATTCATGGCATGAAAAACAATCAGAAACTCTTAGCTCGATGTGAGCCAAACATGACAGTTTCTGAACTGAATGGGAAGCTTCCAACATTATTGGCTGAATACAGAACAGTGAAACGGATCATTATTCATGCTGGGAAGAATGACATAAGAAAAGAGGAGTCTAAGGTGTTGAAAAGGGACTTTAATGATCTTTTTTCCACACTACTGAAATTAAACATCCAGGCATTCATCAGTGGCCCTCTGCCTGCAGGGGACTGCAATATGTTCTCAAGGCTACTCGCATTAAATGTTTGGCTGCAGAAAACCTGCAGGTCAAATGGTCTGAACTTCATTGACAACTTCAATCTGTTTTTCGGGAAGAGAGAATTCTTCAAATGAGATGGACTGCAAAATAACAAGAGGGGTGTCAAACTCCTGTCAGAAAACTGGTGAAGACACGTCAGCGATAACACCCAATGACACTGTCACCACTACAGAGACACAACATCCTCCCCCCAAAGAGTATGAGGAGTTATCAGATGGGAGCCATGTTGTGCTGTATCAGCTGCCTGAAACACCACAACTGAATAAACAATCCACACCATCCTACATCTCTACCCCGTCCTCCACCTCTTCATCACCTCACCTGAACTTCCCAGAAACCATGGAGTGTTTCTGTGTGATGATATCAGTGGTACATGTTTTCAAAACAAGCATGGACCCTGTGTCCTAATTATCTCTCCCATTCCAGTTCTTATCAGAAGCAGAAAGAACAAGGAGTTTAGGTCAGATACTGTGAATACATCCAACCTGCAGTATGTTGGAGGTAACTCACAGTCTTTGAAACAAAGTGCAGAGGTTATTAAGTTAGCTCTACTAAATATCAGATCTCTTACAAACAAGTCTTATATAATTAATGATTTAACTACAACTCATGGGCTTGATTTTATGCTTTTAACAGAGACATGGTTAAACTCATATAGTGCTGATATTGTGTTAACTGAGACGGCTCCACCAAACTTTAACTTTTTAAATGTTTCACGCACCGGCAAGAAAGGTGGAGGTGTAGCAATGCTGTTTAATGAAGCAGTTACCACTTGGTGATTTCACATCTTTTGAATATTTAGGTGCGATTTTAAAAGGGGCACAAAGAATATTACTAGTAATTGTCTACAGACCTCCAAGGTACAATGCTAATTTTATTGATGACTTCACAGATATGTTATCTTTTATTTCTACTGAATTTGATCATTTTGTTATTGCTGGTGATTTTAACATTCATATTGATAATCACAAGGATAATTACGCCAAAGAACTCTATGATGTACTTGAATCTTTTGAACTTTCTCAGCATGTGACTGGAAGCACACATTGCCATGGTCACACTTTGGATGTGGTTATCTCAAAGGGTCTTAACATTTCAGCCTCTATTAAGGATGTTGCATTGTCTGATCACTACTGTGTATTTTTTGAAATGTGGACTTCAATCCCCAGCAATGCCAGGCAAGTTAGGTTTAAGAAAAGACAGGACAGCTGCACTTTTTGTTACCAAAATGTGCTCTTCACCTTGCCAACCATCAGGCTCTGTTGATACTCTGCTGGAAAGTTTCAACTCAAAAACTGCCAGTGTTTTGGATCAGATTGCACCAGTTAGAGTTAAAACCATGCAATGCAAGCAGAAAGCTCCATGGAGAAATGATCCTGCAGTTCAGCACCAAAAGAGAGAATGCAGAAAGGCTGAGCATAGATGGTGTAAAACCAACCTTCACATACATAAAGAGATTTTCAAAGATAGGCTGCGTGATTACAATAGAATAATGTGCAAAGCTAGACAATCCTTCTTCTCTAGCATTAATAACAATAATGTTAACAATAGCAAAGTGCTTTTCACTATGGTTGACAGACTAACAAACCCACCTACATATATGGCCCCTGAGCTAGTTTCAACTGAGAAATGTAATGAGTTTGCAAAATTTTTTAATACTAAAATCCACACTATCAGACAAGCTATCTGTACGCCTACATCTACCAATGAGGCGATTTTCTCTCCAAAACCACGCAAAAGCATGTTCAACATGTCCCAGTTTAGTGTTATTAATGAAGAAGGTTTAATTGATACAGTGAGTCATCTCAAGTCATCCACTTGCAGTCTTGATACATTAAAAAATTTCTTTTCCTCAATATTAGTTCAAGTTCAAGTTCAAGTTCAAAGTGTTTATTGTCATATGTACAGAGGAAACAAGTTTCCTTATATACAATGAAAGGCTTACTTTGCTCCTCGCTAAGAATGCCAGATATAACATTAAGAATATAAAGAGTATATATACAACCATATATATTAATCAAGAAATAGTTCAATGTATAAATTACAGTGGTATGGGTAAATAGTGCTGTGCCTTGCCGGGAACATGATTATCTGCAGCAGAAATGAGTAGTAAAGTGCGATAGTGCAATTGTAAACATGTGCTACAGTTAAAGTGACAGTAGTTGCAGGTTATTCCTGAGGAAAGAGTTCTTTACCAGTGGGGTACACATCACACGTCTGTACCTAAGTCTGGCAGACCGAAGTGTGAATAGTTATTTCTGGTTCAGAACTCTGATTGCGGTGGGGAAGAAGGAGTTCTTTAGCCTGGAGGTCTTGCACATCATACTCCTATACCTCCGTCCTGAGGGCAGAGGTTTGAACAGACCGTGCTGGGGGTGGGTGGGGTCTTTGATGATGGAGGCAGCTTTCCTTTGGACTCTGTGTTGTAAATGTTCTGCAGAGAGTGCAGTGGAGAATTGGTGATCTTCTCTGCAGTCTTCACCACTCTCTGTAGGCATTTACGATCCATCACGGTCAAGCTGCCGTACCACACGGTGATGCAGCTGGTCAGGAGGCTCTCAATGACGCAGTTGTAGAAGTTGCTGAGGATCACCGGAGACATCCCAAACCTCCTTAGCCTCCTCAGGAAGTACAGCCGCTGTTGAGCCTTTCTGACTAGCTGCTTGGTGTTCAGTGACCATGTGAGGTCTTCACTGATGTGGACACCCAGGTATTTAAAGCTGCTCACCCTCTCCACCTCGAGCTCCCGGATGAAAAGTGGCCGATGAGGTCTCCTCTCCTTCCTCATGTCCACTATCAGCTCCTTTGTCTTGTCCGTGTTGAGGATGAGGTTGTTATCATCACACCATGACACCAGTCTGGTCACCTCCCTCCTGTAGGCTGCTTCATCTCCACCAGTGATACGTCCTATCACTATTAGTGAACATTCTTCAAATAGTAAATTCCTCACTCATGTCAGGTGTATTTCCGAGTGCATTAAAAACTGCAGTTGTGAAGTCTCTCTTGAAAAAGAAAACTCTAGATACAAGCCTGTTAAATAATTATAGACCAATTTCTAATCTACCATTCATTGGAAAAATAATAGAAAAAATTGTCTTCAAGCAAATTATGCACTTTCTGTCCACAAATAGCTGTCTAGACAAATTTCAGTCAGGCTTCCGACCTAATCATAGTACTGAGACTGCACTAATTAAGGTTATCAATGACATTCGCCTAAATACAGACTCAGGAAACATGTCTGTTCTACTACTGCTCGATCTCAGTGCTGCCTTTGACACCATTGACCACAAAATTCTCATAGATAGACTTGAGAACTGGGTTGGACTCTCAGGAACTGTCCTAAAATGGTTCAGTTCATACCTTCAAGGAAGGAACTTCTTTGTGGAAATGGAAGGTAATGTTTCTGAGACTGTGCCAGTGACCTGTGGTGTACCCCAGGGTTCAATTCTTGGGCCACTCTTATTTAATTTATATATGATTCCTCTAGGTGAAATCATGCATACTTATGGGATATCTTACCACAGCTATGCAGATGACACATCTACATGGCTCTCTGCCCAAATGACTACGGTCCCCTAGACTCACTGTGTAAATGCCTTGAGCACATAAACAAATGGATGACACACAACTTTCAGAGATAAAACAGAGATTATTTTATTTGGGAATAGCAATGAAAGACACAGACTAGCTACCTATTCGAGAGGCCTAAAATCTAAAGAACTAGTATGTAACCTTGGTGTACAAATGGACTCTGATCTCACTTTTAACAGTCATGTCAAAGCTGTCACCAAATCAATTTTCTATCACCTCAAAAACATCAACAAAATCAGAGATTTTCTGGCTAAAGCAGACCTGGAGAAACTCATCCACGCCTTTGTTTCTAGTAGGAATGATTACTGTAATGGGCTCCCAACTGGACTCCCAAAAAAGACAATCAAACAGCTTCAGCTGATTCAAAACGCAGCTGCCAGAGTTCTCACTAGGAGTAAAAGAAGGGAGCACATCACTCCTATCCTTAAATCCCTACACTGGATACCAGTATGTTACAGGATAGACTTTAAGGTACTATTACTGGTCTATAAATGTCTTAATGGTGCAGGACCAGTATATTTATTAGATGTGCTCCAGCAATATGAGCCGGGCAGAACTCTCAGATCATCAGGAACTGGTCAGTTAGTGCAGCCTAAGGTAAAAACTAAACACGGAGAGGCGGCATTTAGCTACTACGCTGCTCTGAAATGGAACCACTTGACAGAGAGCATTAGAAGAGCTCCAACACTTAGACACTTTTAAATCCAGAATGAAAACCTTCATGTTTGAGCAGGCCTTTAGCTCAGTTTAACTTTTATCCTGTAACGGCACTCTTATCCTCATTCATTTAACTTCTTTTATATCTATTGTTTTAATCATATTTCTTATTTTATCATACTTTTATTCTAATTTTTTATCTCCTTCTTTTAAATTTGATTAACTTCTTTTAAATCTATTGTTTTAATTATGTTTTTTAATTTTTTTTATTTACATAAATTTTATTTTATTTACATTAATTACATTTTTCTGTATTTTTTCATTTGTAAAGCACTTTGAATGACCGTTGTGTATGAAAGGTGCTATATAAATAAACTTGCCTTGCCTTGCCTTTAGCCTAGTGTTCACCTGTTGCAGTGCCATAGATGGGTTTCAAACAGCACGGTTCCTATCATACTCCAGAAGAATCGCAATATCTTGCCATAGCTGCCAAACAGGACAAAGAGTTGATCTCCACACTTTCATCAATTGTGACACTAAATACAGCACAGTCTTTCAGTCCAGTCACTTGCTGTTCCCTCATGTACCAGTGATACAGCGCTGAACAGTTCACGCCTAAACAGGCATTTCTTTAATCCCAGCTATGAAATTATCCTTCTCCGGTAAACCATCAAACAAATCACCCACTGCACATAATGCTTCTTTAATGTATCCTCCGTCTGTGAAGTGTTTACCATGTTTAGTAATGTACTGGGCTACACTGTATTGTCAAAAGTATTCACTCGCATCAAAAATATGAAGTTTCCTCCTCACCTTTACTGTTCCTGTTAGTTTATCGCCCTCCCAAACCTGCTGCTAACTTCTTGTCTGAACTTAATTAACTCCTCACAATCATCTCATCTCTTTGCTCTGCCATAATTGTGCTTGGTGACTTCAATATCCATGTTGATACTGAATGCTTTCACATCTGAGTTCCTTTCAGCTTTAGAGTGTTTTAACTTGATGCAGCATGTTGGTTTTCCAACTCACACTCATGGTCATACTCTTGATTTACTCTGCTCTCCTGGTTTGAATGATATCTCTGTCTCACTCATTTTGATCTGCACATCAAATTCCTCACCAAGACTGCAAAGACGTTCCTGTCTGATAAAGATGCCAAAACTCTGGTTCATGCCTTCATATGTCCCGCATTGACTATTGTAACTCCCTCTTTGTTGGTCTCTCTGTAAAGTTTATCCAAAAGTTACAGTACATTCAGAACTCTGCAGCTAGAGTGCTCACCCACACTAAGCGTTCAGCTCATGTCACCCCCATTCTCTCCCATCTACACTGGCTACCGGTCCCGTCCCGTATAAAGTTTAAAATCTTACTTCTCACTTTCAAAGCTTTACATAACCTTGCTCCCCCCTACCTCAGAGAACTGCTGACCTCTTACACTCCCACTCGCTCTCTCAGATCTTCTAGTAATAACTTACTTGCTGTTCCACGCACCAGATTTTCCACCTTGGGAGGGAGGTCCTTTAGTGCCATGGCCCCCAAACTCTGGAATTCTCTTCCTCAATCCCTCAGGGAGGCTCTTCTATTTCTTCTTTTAAATCTGACTTAAAATGTGCATTAAACAGAAAAGTCTTTTCTTCCTCCTCCTCTGTATAGTGTTTTTTTTTTTTGCTATGTGAAGTGACCTTGTATTTGTGAAAGGCGCTAAATAAATGTAATTTATTATTTATTATTATTCTATTGGGTTGAGGTCAGGACTCTGTGCAGGCCAGTCAAGTTCTTGTGCACTGGTGTACAGTCATGTTGAAACAGGAAGGGGGCATCCTCAAACTGTTCCCACAAAGTTGTGAGTATGAAATTGTCCAAAATCTCTTGGTCTGCTGAAGCATTAAGAGTTCCTTTCACTGGAATTAAGGGGCCAAGCCCAACTCCTGAAGAACAACCCAACACCTTAATCCCCCTTCCTCCAACCTTTACACTTGGCACAATGTAGTTATACAAATTGCACATCTCCACTGCTGTAGTGGTGTTCAACACTTCGCATTGCGCTTGGTGATGTAAGGGTTGGATGCAGCTGCACAGCCTTGGAAACTCATTCCACAAAGCTTTCCCGCACAGTTCTTGATCTAATCTGAAGGCCACATGAAGTTTGGAGGTCTGTAGCGATTGACTCGGCAGAAAGTTGGTGACCTCTGCGCTTACCCCACGCTGTCATTTTATGTGGCCTACTACATCATGGCTGAGTTCCTGTCATTCCCAATCGCTTCCACTTTGTTATAATACCACTGACAGTTGACTGTGGAATATTTAGTAGCGAGGAAATTTCATGACTGGACTTCTATTACGGTACCATGCTGAAATTCACTGAAATTCAGCTTCTGAGAGCGACCCATTCTTTCACTGTTTGTAGAAGTAGTCTGCAGGCCTAGGTGCTTGGTTTTATACCTGTGGCCATGGAAGTGATTGAAACACCTGAATTCAGTGATTTGGATGGGTGAGTGAATACTTCTGGAAATATTGTGTGTCAGCTCAGCTAAAGGTACTAGCACGTGTAAGATAAATTTGAACTTGATGTCTATCAGCGGTCACACGGCAACACATTCTGCAGCAGCACTTAACTTCATGATGCTACAGGATGCTGCACAGTACAACATTGCCACTGTGTGGTGACCTTCAAACCTACAGCTCATCATGTGCATGTGCAAAGCCTTCTGTGCACCCATCGATGCCTCAGCTGAGCCATTTTGTTTGGTAAATCTGGCCCATAGTATTTGGTGCAATACAACTGCAAGTATATTTCATGGTCAGCTGGCTTGTATTCATACAAAATAAAGGCTCAATATATTTTTTGTATTTATTTTGTCTAGGTGGCAAACCAGCCATTAGGGGTGTACTTTGTGTACTTCTGGCGCCGGTCCCAAGCCCAGATAAATGGTGAGGGTTGCGTCAGGAAGGGCATCCGGCGTAAAACTTCTGCCAAAACTATCATGCAGATCACATATATGATTGCCATACCGGATCGGTCGAGGCCCAGGTTAACAACGACCGCCTCCGGTGCTGTTGACCAGCAGGCGTGCCAGTGGAAATTGGACTACTGTAGGTCGAAGTCCATCAAAGAGGAGAGGAGGAAGGCGGGTTAGAAGGCAGCGAGAGAGAAGGAAAGACAGGAGTGTGGAGGTTAGAGTAGGGACTCTGAACATAGGGACAATGACTGGTAAAGGCAGAGAGCTTGCAGACATGATGGAGAGAAGGAAGGTAGATATTCTGTGTGTCCAGGAGACCAGATGGAAAGGAAGCAAGGCCAGGAACATTGGAGGTGAATTCAAACTGTTCCATCACAGTGTAGAGAGGAAGAGAAATGGAGTAGGGATAATCCTAAAGAAACAGCTTGTGAAAAGTGTTCTGGATGTAAAGAGAGTGTCAGACAGTTGACACTGTTGATGGTATATTTTTGAATGTGGTCAGTCCATATGCACCACAGGTTGGTTGTCAGTTAGAGGAGAAAGAGGAATTTTGGAGTAAGATGGATGAAGTGGTAGATGGTGTCCCTAGACAGGAGAGATTAGTGATTGGTGCAGACTTCAATGTAAATGTTGGTGAAGGAAACAGAGGGGATGAAGAGGTGCTGGGTATGTATGGTGTGAAAGACAGAAATGCAGAAGGTATGATGGTTGTAGATTTTGCAAAGAGAATGGAAATGGCTGTGGTGAACACGTATTTTCAGAAGAGGGAAGAACACGGTGACATACAAGAGTGGAGGGAGGTGCACACAGGTGGAGAGGAATGAAGGTCAGTAGAGACAAGACAGAATACATGTGTGTGAATGAGAGGGAGGCCGGTGGAAAGGTGAAGATGCACGGAGTAGAGGTCATAAAGATGGATGACTTCAAATATCTTGGGTCAACCATCCAGAGCAATGGACAGTGCAAAAAAGAGGTGAGGAAGAAGTTGCAGGCAGGATGGAGTGGGTGGAGACGGATGTCAGGGCTGATGTGTGACAGAAGGATAGCAGCAAGAGTGAAAGGGAAGGTTTACAAGACAGTAGTGCGTCCTGCTATTATGTATGGTTTGAAGACTGTGGCTCTGTCTAAAAGACAGGAGGCTGAGCTGGAGGTGGCGGAGATGAAGATGCTGAGATTTTCGTTGGGAGTGACAAGGATGGACAAGATTAGAAATTAGCAGATCAGAGGGACCATGAAGGTGGAGCAGTTTGGAGATAAAGCCAGAGAGGCCAGGTTGAGATGGTTTGGACATGTGTTGAGGAGGAATAGTGGATATATTGGGCAAAGAATGTTGGAGATGGAGCTGCCGGGTAGAAGGAGAAGAGGTAGACCTCAGAGAAGGTTTATGGATGTAGTGAAGGTGGACATGGAGATGGTTGATGTGAAAGTAGAGGAGGCAATGGATAGGGCAAGATGGAGGCAGATGGTCCGCTGTGGCGACCCCTAAAGTGAGCAGCCGAAAGAAGAAGAAGAAGCAGACTTGTTATTGGCACTGTGGATAGGGCTGCCCACCACTCCAGGCAAGTGTGCTCACTGCCCCCTAGTGTGTGTTTATCTTCACTAGTGTGTGTATGTGATGTTTCACTTCACGGATGGGTTAAATGCGGAGGTGGAAATTACCTGGTTGTGGGATTAAAAAAGTATCACTTAAGCTTCTGTACCTTCTTAAGACACTGCAGTTATCATTTATTTTTCATCTTGAGATATTTTGTATTTAAAAATGTAAGTGTTTATTGATGATGTGATTCCTGTCACGATTGGCCCCTCCCAGACCTGTGCATGTGTTCCTGTTTTGGTTTAGCCCCCTTGTCTCGTGACTCCCCCCCTGATTGTCTTCTGACTGTTTTCCACCTGTTTTCCATGTGTATTTAAGCCCTGTGTTTGCCCTTTGTCCTTGCTGGTCTTTGTTTGTTCTTTGAATCTCTGTCTGTGTTGTTGGTTGCACTGGTGTTTGTTTGATTCTGGTTTGTCTGGTCCCCGATCTATCCATGTTGGCTCATTGACCCTGGACCGTTTTGAGCATGACCCTGGATTTGCCCATGATCAGTTGATTATCTCAACATGTGTGTCCGCCTCCTCACTCCCCGTTACAATTCAATGATTTTCTTGCTGATTTAGAATTTAAAGCTACACTATGTAAGGATTTTGTTAAATTTGAGAGATGTAGCCTTACTGAGTAAAGAGATAAAAACATGCTAATACAAAGTCTGTGTGCTGCTGTGATTTGCCCAGTAAAGCCTGAAATAATATTTTACAAGTCAGAGATGTTGGTTTGGGTTTAGCAGAGGTTTTTTAGACCACACATCCTCATGTATTAACAACATGTGCAGACTGAACAAAGACAGTCCGGCTCAATGTTTAGATATCAGATGCATATACTGATGAAGATATGATGAGCATAGTAAATCATTTACTCACATATTATTATTATTATTATTATGCAACAAAAGCAGCTAGAAGCCCATTTTTCATGTATGCAATAGAAATACTTCAAGCAACAAGCACAACCCTATCAGCCCATTTCAGTGTATAGTGTTGTGACTCCCATCTGTAGTTGTATCACATAATAATCTTCTCCTTCCTCCTATCTTTCCTCTGAAGTAGTTCTACAGTAATGCTGAATTAATTGGCTTCTGTTCTGCAGATTCTGAGAGCCTGAAGACACTGAAGAATTTAGCTGTAAGACGTGGAGGATCTCTCACTATTCCATGTTTATATGATGAGAAATACAAATCAAACCGTAAATACTGGTGTAAAGGGAGGGACTGGATCAACTGTAAAATAGTAGCCTATTGAAACACAAGTGGAAGAACATCAGTTACTGATCATCCAACCCAGAATATGTTTATTGTGGAACTGAAGAGCCTCCAAGACTCTGACTCTGGATATTATTGGTGTGCTGTGGAAATTAGTGGCGGATCAGATGACAGTGATTATGTGTACCTGACGGTCAGTTCAGGTAAGACGTCTCACTGTGTGAAGTAGAATCTGTTCACTGTAACTTAGACGTGTTATTTATGATGGAGGATGTATTTATACGACTCATTCTCTGTCTCTTTATTCAGATCCTGCTGTGTCAGTGATAAACAGCAGAGTGAGTGGTCAGGAAGGGGGCAGTGTCAGTGTCCAGTGTCTCTACAGTGCTGAATATAAGAAGGAAAACAGGAATTGGTGCAGATTTAAAGACAAGAGGTGTTTTTTATGGGTGAGGACTACCACATCCCAGAATTCAGCAGTGCTGGTCACTGACTATGGAAAAGGCTCTGTCAGTGTGGAGATGAGTGGTCTGCAGAAGAGTGATGCTGGCTGGTACTGGTTCAGTGCAGGAGATGTGGGGGTTATTGTTCACCTCACTGTCACTGAAAGACCTTCAAGTAAGATCACGTATCAGAAATACTGTTCATACCTGCTGATCATCAAGCTGTAATGTTGTTCCACTCACACCACTTTGTTTCTTCTCTCTTCTTCTCTTATGTTAGAAACAGCTGTGACTACAACTTTAAGCAGTCAGGAAACTCAGGAAAGTATGACCACTCCAGGTATGGTCACTCCTGTGCCTCTCGTTGTTACACAGGGCTCGAGTGCTGTTGGCAGCAGCCAATTTCTCTCTCTCTCTCTCTCTCTCTCTCTCTCTCTCTCTCTCTCTATCTCTCTCTCTCTCTCTCTCTCTGTGTGTGTGTATATATATATTATGAGAGAGAGAGAGACTTGTTGTCAGATCAAAACCTCATATTTCCAAAATGGTAGGTTTACGGGAGAACGAAAAAACATACTGTACTTTTAATGTAAGACAATGGAACCAGATGTTTTTCCAAGTAATTTTAGGTCATTTCTGTTGGTTCAATCTTCATGAAATTTACACACAATATATAGGACCACAAGTACTTTGAAATCATGTCAAAAACTGAAAAATGACAAAAATAGAGATACAACGTGTATATTTTATTACACAGACAGATATGATAAGAATATTATATTTATATATATTACATGTATTATTATTATTATTATTATTATTATTACTATTACTACTATTTCATATGGCGTGACTGACAGCTTTCAGAATCTATTAACTTTTCATTTCTTTATTCCTTTCTCTACAGAGGAAACTACATATTCTGGCACTGAGAAACCCAAGTGAGTAGAAAACCATATTAAAAATACTGAAGAGAATGAGTCACTATTGGTCAGTACTTATGGTGCATTTTTTGCATATTAATTGCCACATCAATACTAAGCAGACTCGTGCTGTTAAAATACATCACATTATTTATCTAAATTTATCTAAAATTATCACAATATTGCATTTAGAAAAAATGCTACCACATCATAAAAGTTAAGATACAACATGATATAACAAGAATTCTAATTCTTAACAGTGAGCTATGACGCGTTTGGAAAACCTTTCATTTATTGCTGACTGTTACTGACTGACAGGCCCTGCTTATTCTCTGCAGATAGACTGAATGTTATAATCATTTACATGCAGAAATGAAAGCATCACAGACTATAAGGGATGCATTTGTAAGGGATTAGTCTGTCGCCACCACCTGCCAGCAAAGAGCACACTATTGTAGCTTCTGCTTTTTTGGCCTTTTCTGCTATTTTCTCACTCCCAGTCTTATGAGTGTAACTGCTCTTGCTGTCTGAACCCCCCAGTGACGCAGTGATAACACATTATAGAATCTGTCATCACCACCACAAGATATAAACTGACAGTCTGATACCTCAGTTTGTGAATTTATACAGGTGGTGATTTATTCCTGCTTTGTTTTGTGTTTCAGAGAGTCACAGCAGTTCTGTCTTTCACACAACTGAATGATTCCACAAACTCTGAGATCCTGGAGGTGTCGATAATTAAGAAGCTACAACACTGCAGCTTTTGCATCTGAGCTTCTGTTGTGGGCAACAGGTTCATCAGCACTGTCAGTTTAGAACGTATTTCTTCATCTTCTTGCGTCATGAGCTCCTGTTTTGACTGCTGTTTCTGCTTTTATTGGTCTCTGTGAACAAACTCCAACCCAGACAGGGGTGCAACTACATACTTTCTGAGGTGGATGCAAACATATTATCGGCGTCCCCCCCCCCAAAACCCCGCCCCCCCATGCTAAACCCCGACCCCGCCGTCTATGTGTCCAGATCTCACTTATTCATGCACTTATACAATACAAGACAAATATTGTACACTTTTATTGTGTTATTTCATCACATATTATAGCAGATGATCATCTCAAATATCACAAACAAAAAACACATTTTTACTTTAGTATGTAACAGCAAATCTGAACAACAGCCTGGACTCTACATAAGATTTTTAACAAGAGTTTTAACTAAATCGTTACCTTTCGTGCTTTTGCACTTGCCCATTTGTCAAGAATACTATCAAATGAAATAGACTGCACCACATTGCTTTCAATTGAGATCACTGCTAACTGGGTCAAGCGATCATTGTTCATACTCGAATGAAGGTATGTTTTGATAAGCTTCAGCTTGCTAAGGGATCTCTCGGCAGATGAAACGGTCAGAGGCATGGTCAGGAATACTCTAAGGGCTACTGTCAAATTTGGAAACACCAAATCAAGATTCTCTTTTATGAGGATGCCGAGCATTTACAACTTAAAGTGACTGAAAAAAATTAAAATTAAAATCAAATATTTAAGCAGGCAAGCTAAAATAAGGAACTTTATAAACAGAATACAAATTAAATGGTAAGAGCATAAAACAAGCAATGAGGATTTAATTAAGAAGAAATAAAATAATTCAGAATAAACTGATAAGTGGACAGGCTAAAATGTAACGCAATAAAATAGAGATTAATAATTAGAATAATAAAATATAAGCACAAAGAAAGAGGGTTAAAACACCAAGTTTATATAAAAAAGTAAATTATGGAAATAAAATAAACAGTAAAACAGAAGACAGAATAAATAAAAGGAAGAAATGAATGAAATAAAAAGGTAAAAGGCAAAAAGTATGGAATAAAATAAATAAAAAGGTAAAACAGAAAATTAAATAAATAGAAGGACAAAATAAATAAAAATGTAAAGGAAAACTCAACTAAAACAGTTACAGGCTGAATGTGTCTGAATGTGGCTAAAAACTAAGAGTTTAAGATGATTTAGTGACACCAGCGAGCTGAGCTTTAGACCAGGCTGCCACGGTTAGGATATTAACTAGAATGTTGACTAGCTAGGTCAGCTAGCTAAACAGGCTACTATAAAGAGCTATGGCTTGACTAATGTCACTCGTTTTGAAGTTAAACCGAGAAAATAACCAGTTCAGGGTTAATCAGGTCGTAGCTGGAGAACCAAGTTTAGCTTTAACGTTAGCTTGCTGCCTCACTGCTACCATTCATCGGGCTGGCTGGGTAATATTAATATGGCTAGCCTTAGCTAGCACAGTAACATACATCTTAAACTGAAAAGGCGATCTCTTCTGATTGTGTGAATCTATTCACGGTGAAGTGCGGGATCTTTGGGGAAACTATGGAAGGTTTGACCTCTATTAGATTCTTTTATTTTTGAATAAGTGCATTTGGGAAGGCAGCAGTGAGGCAGCTTTGCTAGAACCCAGTGGTCCAATGCTACTTTGTCTACTTTGGTAGACAAAGGTGACGTAGGTGAATAAAGCGTAGAAACTGACCAACCTGCTGTCTTTCAACCACTTTGAGAAGCTTTTCTTCATCCCTACAACATCTTTTTCTCTCTCCCTCTTCCGTTTTCTGTTTTGTGCCCCGGAGAGCTTTTTTTTCTGTCCCTCCATCCTGAACACCCTGCAGGTGCTTGCGCCACGACGGGGAAAAATAAAAAATAAAAAAATAAAATCACATGCCTTGACGCGTTCCCTATGGGGCGCGTTCTCAAGCGCCTGTGTTTGGGAGCAAATGACAGGAGGGTAGGGGACGGAGTGGATGGGCGCCTGATTAGTGCTGTGCTGTTTTTTTGATGTGTATTATCATACTTGAACAAACAGCTCTTACAGAAAATGCAGACTAGAAATAATTTTCCGGCATCGTTTTGGCGCCCCTCTAGTGCAGCGCCCATATGCGCCGCATACGCTGCATACCCCCTTTTTGCGCCACTGAACCCAGACTACACACTAAAATCTCAGCCAGTAGAGTCTCACTTAA
Source organism: Pygocentrus nattereri (assembly GCF_015220715.1). Classification (NCBI taxonomy): domain Eukaryota; kingdom Metazoa; phylum Chordata; class Actinopteri; order Characiformes; family Serrasalmidae; genus Pygocentrus; species Pygocentrus nattereri. The sequence goes on along the minus strand of NC_051229.1, from coordinate 12,909,098 downwards.
ACCCAGCAATCAGTTCACGTCACCACTATTCTCTATTAACTGCAACGGTTCCTCTCATCCCAAATTTAGTATATAAACCTAATTCCAGAACTTGTTGGGACCGTATGTGAAATGGCAATAAACCAGAGCAGTGATTAGCAAATTCTGTTGAACTGTATTAAATTACAAACAGTACCAAAACACAATATCTGATGTTTTACATTGTGAACTTCATTGTTTTTTGTGTATGTAATTTTTCAAAATATGAAATTGGAACAGGAGCATATTTGTCATTGTTGAATCACCTTTGAAGTGACCCACTGCTCTTTAAGTGACATACGCAGAACTATGATCCTCACTTTTGTTTGTCATTCTTGTTGGGAAACTGTAAACTTCAATCAGACAGAAATAATTTCTTCAGAAATGTTCAAGTTTTGTATGTAAAATGGAAGTGATGCACTAATGTGGAGCTATAATAAAGATTAGTGTACGTTTCAGGAGGGTCATTTCTCGTGTGTGTGTGCGCTCAGTTTTGTATGTAAACCTCACATACTCACGGTTTCTCATGGTTACTCATGGTATGCGCATGATTTACAACTTTCATGCAGAACTATAATGCATATGCAGAAACCCCCAGTGGTAGAAAAGTGAATTCACTAGGAAAACCATCATGAGATGCACAAACTCTCATTGATTATCAGCTACTTCAGTATAAGTGACAGAAGGACTGGTGACTTTTGAGCTCACACACTGTAAAAATGTTTCCTCAGTCAACATGAAAATACTTACTGATTGTAGAAGTGAGTGAGTAAGTGTGTAATAAGTCTGGTGATGCTTGAGGATTTCAAACATTTCAGTTGTTTTAACATTTAATCCATATTTCTAAATTTTATTTTTTTTATTTTAATTCACATCTGATGTTCAATGTAAACTTGAAAAATGTTTTACACCTAGAAGTAAATGTGAAACATCCTTGTAGACTTTATAACCTAAGATTGAAAATCTGCGCAATGAAGTGAAATTGTAATTATTTAAACTTCATATTTGATTTCTAAGGTAAAATAAACAGCTGGATTTTAATCAATCAGAAGAAATTTTACATACAACACATCAGCTTTTTAAATGCTTTATAGGCTACTGAGAAATTTGTTAATCATATATTCACTCCAAACATGTAATGTCATAACAAATATCTCAACAAAACACTTATGACAGAAAAAAGAGCAATGAGCCAAGACATATTTGTTGCCCAAATTTTGCTTCTTTCATTTAGCACTGGATCTATGCGGCTAACATTGCTAACAAACACTAAAAGACAGTAGTGATTTTATATAAATGAGTGTCAATCTTGAGTTTTTGACCTGAAGATTAAGTTTAACAATGGAAACAGAATGACTAACGTAGCGTCCGGTGTACAAAGAGGAGCTGGACTTTGTAGGTTATTCAGAATTCAGCACAACACCTGTAAAGTGGAGGTCTTCAGCATTCAGCTACAGTCATTCTGTGTCCTAAACCACATCATCAAGTCTGAACTTTAATGAAGACCTAGATGTGGTTTGAAGGGTTTGAGAGACATGTTAAGGCTGTATTTATGGAAAAGATTTGGGTGACTATTGAATTTTAGTGTTTGGTTGGGATAGTGTAGCGGTTAACACCTCTGCCTTCTACACTGTAGACTGGGGTTCAATCCCCACCTGGGCAAACACCCTACACTATACCAATAAGAGTCCTTGGGCAAGACTCCTAACACCGCCTTGGCCTATCTGTGTAAAATGATCAAATTGTAAGTCGCTCTGTATCAGCCAAATGCCGTAAATGTTTGTTAGCAACATTAACCATTAGCTCCTGAGCTAAACTAAAGAAACAGTATTTGGACACAAAACTTGTCTTGTTGATGACATTTTTCAGCAATCCATTCCTTTATCTTTACATTTGTATAAGCAGTGTAGCTGCAGGTAATTCTAAAGGGCTTTTTACAGATAGAAAGTGTGAATCAAGAGGAAGTAAAAACCTTAAGCTAAAGTCTTAGAATGAAACCATTTTCATCATAATTATATGAGATATAGTACAAGTTCATTGTAAGATGTCTTGAATTGCAGTATCTTCATTGTAAGAGACCTGGCCAGAAACACACTCGCTTACACCTGAAATCAGAACACACAAAAGAAAAAAAACAAATCAAATGTACACAATTTTCACCTGACCCCAAAAGTGCTTAAAGGCAAAAATGTGTTTGGTGTCTGAGGTTTGCTTCTTAATTTTCAAGTTTAATGATTTTTAACTGCATTTTAAAACATTCCTCTTTTCATCTGCTCATGATTGAGCTCTAAACATCTATTTTTACTGCACATTAGCCTTAATAAGATCATTTCAAAAACATTTAAGCCTTTTCATATTAACTTTGTTAAAAGTTATATTTTTATTTTTATGTACTTTGTACTTCCTTTTAATTCCCCATTTAATGATTTTAAGCAACTTTGTATTTTTAATAATTTCTCTTCAACGCTTAAGCACTAAGCAGTAAGTATACTGAATTCCATTACGGACCATTTCACAGCTGTTGACCCTCACTCTGAGACTCTCTCACCTCTTATTCCAAAACCACAGAGCTGTAGATCACCTCATCATCTCTGACTGCCTGAGAGAGCTGGAAAATAGGACAGGGTTAGAAATAAAGGAGGATCTCTCACTCCTACCACCCTGAGTGCTCTTTCACCAGCTAAACTAAATGCTTAATAAGGTTGAGGTCAAAGTAATAGTGTAAACTATATAAACACTTATACGCTATATTTTCAAAAGTATTCATTCACCCATCCAAATCATTGAATTCAGATACTTTTAGAAATATAGTGTAGCTTTCAACCAGCTAATGTCCACTCAACTTACTGTGAAGTGATCAAAACAGTGAACTGCTACTGGTGAAAAAGGCTGTATTTTTACTTACAGTTTTCTTTTTGGTTGTTGTGGTTACGCTGCTGTAGATGACGACACTTTCATGATCCAATGCAGATGAAGACTGTGGACACAATATACTCAGTAACTTAATCTCTTAATGTTTCAGTAATCAAATACCGTTTGCATGCAGCAGTAGTTTAGGCAGTGCAACACGTTAAATAAAAGCATGTGTCCGCTCACCACAGACACTATTTCTGCCCAATGAAGACGACATAAGTGGGGTATAATCTGACAGCTGAGATGTACAAAGAAGAGGAACAACACCTAAACCTAATCATCATAGGCTAATTACTGCCATAGCAGGCGTGAAAATGTTTATGGACCATTTATGTTTTACCTTTGATGCCAAAGCCCATTGTAGTATTTGTTAAACAAAAAATGCAACTTTGAAAATGTATGAAAAAAAATAAATAATTTACCACAAAAAATGCAACATCATAAATATCGTTTCAGCATTTGATTGGGAGACTTGTGATCAATGTAGGCCTACCCATGTCTACACCCCTGATATACAGATGTGTGTGAAAAATAAAGCCTTAACTTTTTCTTACTACGATTCACAGCACTGTACATCACTGGGCTTTCAGTCGTAAGTGTCTGTTTCACACACACAAATGGGATTTTAGTCAAAAGTAGATGACCAAAAAACACCCATAAAGTATTTTATTCATTTTCTAAAAACAAACAAGCTTTCAAAATTACAAGTCTGATGCAAAAGAGGCACAACACTAACTACTGCACCAACAGCAAAAATGCACCAGAACCTCAATACTGACCGTGTGAACTGCAGTGTTACTGACCCTCCCTCTGCTCTCTGTTTGATTTCCATCTGTTAGAGGGAGATATTAAAGAATTAGTGGCCTACTTATACTTATGTAATAACACAATATTCATAATACACAAGATAGCACAACAGTAACATTCTGTTATTCATTTTTAATCCTGTCCTTTACAATAGCAACATTTTAAAAGCATGCTAAAAAAATCTGTGAGAAAATGTAAGATAAACATTACTTACTGCATTTTTTTGCCAACATACAGGTTATAATGATGGTCAAAATCAGCAGAAGCCCCAGGCCTACAGCCAGTAGAATCCAGATGAGCCTGGTATTTACATTTCTGCAATGAATAATTTCACTGAAAACTTTACATTTAACCTAAAGTACATGTACATGTACACATGCTGTCAAATAAGATACATTTTATTATCTAATGTACACAATTCAAATAGTTTAGTTCATCAGCATTTCAGATCATGTGTGAATTACTTCTGTTGCTTTCCTTCACTTGAGTCACTAACCTTCTCAGAAGCTGTTACTACTGAAATGGCATGCAAAACACAACATCAGTACCTGACCTTCACTAATGCTCTTGTGGCTGAATGCAGTCAAATTCTCACATCAATGTTCCAACATCTAGTGTAAAGCTTTTGCAGAAGAGTAGACTGTAATAAATGGGACAAACTCTACTAATACCCCCAATTTCAGAAGAAATGTTGGATAAGCAGGTGTCTACAAACTTTTGGACATATGGTGTATGTGTAAGTCAGCATTGCTTACATTTGCTGTACTAACTAAACTAAAGAGAGACACATCTTGGTTCATGTATTTTGAATTATCTTTCAGTAATGCATTTATAATCTAAGTTCAATTCATCTGCTTTTCACCTACTAATCTTCCCACTGTTGCTTGTGTCGTCTACCTACTCTGAAGCTGTTACTGCAGGAGGGGCAGTCCTTCTACTTCATAAAGCAAAATGCAAAAACATGCCACACTGAGGTGTGAAAGTCCAGCTATTTTTACCGACCAAGACCATTTACCAGACTGCGCTATTTAAATGTCTTGCAGAATGGAAACACATATGTCCAGAAATGTCAGACAGCCATTCTAATTAGTGAACTCAGCTACGTTAAAGTTGAACCCTTTACTGACACAGAGTTAAACTGTACACACATAGCTTGTATGATCTCCTTAGAGTACTGCTAATAGAACTGATGCTCTGGATTTGTGGCATGACACATAAGGTCATCATGCCCAATGTCAGAGGTTCATAAGGCTATATATACATACATACATACATATTATTCAAAGAATATTACACTAATCCAGCCTATCAGGAACGTCTGAAGAAGTTAATTAGCTGTGGTTGATTGTGGTTGGAACTAGACACCACAGGAATGTAGCTCTCCAGGACCCAAGTTGGAGACCTCTGCAATGGAGGGTACCACACAATGCTACTGAAGTGTTAGGTAAGATGTGACTCCATGAAGCAGACCTTTTGATTGAGCGCTAAGCGAAAAACAACTGCACAAATTACTAATAATTGTAATTGCATTACTATTTGGATTTTGATACCAAATAACTCTAGTGGGCTCACATTTAACAGGGCCAAGTTTAGACAAAAGGTGGTGAGGAAACACAGGAGCTGTAGATATTGCACAGTTTAAGGTCACTCCAACACTGCAGACATTTATACTGCTTTGTTATCTTCTGGTAACACTTCTAAATGCTGCAGGTTGTGAATAATATCTGTCTGACAAAGGAGTAAAAAGAGCACGAAGAACAGAAAAGGATCTAAACTGAATCAAGCTTATGATACTTTGGATATTCACGCATTTAATACCTTATGTAATACATTTTTAGATATTTATCACTTTACATTTTCAGTATCTACAAGGAGATTCACTTGTGAGAGGCCCCAAATATTGTGTAAGAACTTGCTAGGATGAAGTAGTCTGAAAGAAACAACATGCAATGTGCTCCTCAGTATGCAGTATCGTGCCTCAGGTGTGGTTTTGATAACTTTATATAACTTTTTACAGCTGAATGCTGATGAGACTGAAGTCTTGATTGTTGCTCCTGAAAAGGTTACCCCAATGATTAAACAAAATCTTGGTTTTCTTTCCCCTGTTGTCCACTCCAGCCTGTGTAATCTGGGTGTCATTTTTGATCAGTCATTGTTGTTTGACACACATGTTAAACAACTGACAAGATCTTGTTTTTTCTGCTTAAGGAATATCAGTAAATTGAGGTCTGTAGTTTCAAGGGTGGAGCTAGAGATGCTTACACTGGCATTTATCTCATCTCGTATTGATTACTAATGCTCTTTTTTCTTCACTTAGTATGTCTGCTCGTGACCGATTGCAGGTGATTCTGAATGCTGGAGCAAGTTTACTGACCAAGTCAAATAGATGGTCTCACATTACCCCTCTGTTAGTTTCATTACACTGGCTTCCTGTTGAGTATAGGATTCAGTTTAAAATCCTTACACTTATTTACAGAGTATTGCATGGTCAGAGTATCGCATGGTCAGAGTATTGCATGGTCAGAGTATTGCATGGTCAGAGTATTGCATGTTCAGAGTATCGCATGGTCAGAGTATCGCATGGTCAGAGTATCGCATGGTCCTATGTATGTGCTTGATCTGCTTCATCCATACGTATCAGCACATTCTCTTAGGTCGAGTAATTTACATGAACTGTCTGTTCCACGGTCTCGATTAAAGACTCGTGGAGATCGAGCATTTCAGGTTGTCGCTCCTAAATTGTGGAATACACTGCCCCCTTTTATAAGATCAAGTGATTCTGTGGAGTCTTTCAAAAAGCAACTAAAGACATTTGGATAATGGTCAAGGCAGCTAAGGTACTGCCAGTCTTGGTTTTTTTTTTTTTTTTTTTTTGTAATGTCATGTTGTATATTTTATATTGTGTTATGTTTTGTAAAGCACTGTATAAGTGCTGTATAAATAAAATTTGCCTAGTAGTGAGTCAGGTCCCTGAAGGTACTGAGACAGGAGATATTGAGAAAGCATTGGAACATATTAAAGCTTTGGGGAGGGTGCGAGTACGTGGGCGCTTATTTGAGCCACAGACCCAAAGTCTTGTAGTGTTGTGTGAGTGCAAAGGTAAGGTCAGTGCAGAGTCTGTACCCCGTGAAATACACCCTCTAGAGGGAGGTAGCCCATGGGCACTTAGTGGGCCTGATGATGTCACCCCTGTAGTAATGGCGACCAAAGTCACCCCCCCTGACCCTCCAGAACCGGTACCAAGCCCCTTAGAAGACCACCCCTACTCTGAACCTGCTCAGTCAGCGCCTCAGTCATCCATTCCCATGGAGACCTTTTTTCAGGTAGTTGAAACCCTCATTGAAAAGTCTGCAAAACCCTCATATGACAGCCATGTGTTCAGACGGCTAAGAGCCTTCTCAGGCCTAGTCCCCACTCCAGCTGGTGAAGAGAGCCTTGACATCTGGTTGGAACAAGCCAGATTGATGGTAGATGAAGCTGAACTCCCAGATCGTGAAAAAAGGAAAAGGATTTTGGAGAGTTTAAAGGGTCCCGCTTTCGAAATAGCCCAAGCTGTCCGCGCTAATGATCCTGATGTGACCCCTGATGATTATATAGCAGCTTTGGAGAAAGTCTTTGGCTCCACAGAAACTGGAGAAGATGTGTACATAGCTTTCAGATCTATGCGACAGCACTTTGGAGAGAAACTGTCAGATTTCTTGAGACGAATTGAGCGAACTTTGACTAAAGTTGTACAGAAAGGTGGACTCCTACCAACCCAGCGAGATGGGGCTCGTATAGAGCAACTGCTAAGAGGAGCCACCGAGTCTGAACTGATGCTGGTGCAGTTACGCATAAGAGAGCGCCGACACTGCCCTCCAAGATTTCTGGAACTGTTGAATGAGGTACGCGAGGAAGAGGATAGACAACTAGTGCGACGAAAGACCACCCTTGGAACAGCCAAAGCTACAGTGAGACGGTTTAGTGCCACTGAGGATATGCTAGCAAGCCCTTCTGAAACGGTCAAACTGCAAAATGAGATTGAACAGCTGAAGACCAAAATCTCTAAGATGACATTGGATGCTTCACAAGCCCATGTGGAAGATGAACTAAGGCAGTCACACAAAACAGTCAAACAGGAAGAAAGAAACGCAGTCAAGTGTATACAGCAACAAGTAAGTGACATGCAACACCAACTCCAGGCCATGGCCGTCACCTTTAAAGACACTACACAAAAGGCACAGAGAAGTAGACAAGGCGGCGATGCTACAGCAAGGTTCCCCAGTTCAGCGCGAAGAGACCCACAGGAAAGGTGTACAGAGATGAGTCGGAAAGAGACATTCTTTTGTTACCGCTGTGGAGAAGATGGCCATGTGAGCAGGAGATGTTTTGCTGCCCAAGACTCCAGTAAAGTAATCTCCAAGCTGATTAGTGCACTAAGAAGACAAAGACACAATGAGTCTTCACCAGTCAAAGATGAACTCCCAGTGAGCCAGAGTAATGTCAAGACCTGCACTGTCAAGACCAGCACTGTTTATACCCCCAAGCTTCCAAGTCTCCCTGATGGCCTAGTGGGTAAGACTTCATTAAGCCAAGTTATGATTGAAGGTAGCAGCTGTACTGCTTTGATGGACAGTGGCTCCACGGTAACCATTATTTTTGAACAGTGGTACCAACAGCATTTGAAGCATATACCGCTCCAACCCATTTCTAGCCTTGCCATATGGGGCTTAGGAGACTCAAGCTACCCCTACTGGGGTTATGTGGCTGTTAGCATAGAGTTCATTGAAGATGGAAACTGTCAGCAGCCCAAGTCCATATTAGCTCTGGTGTGTCCAGATCCCCCAGGACCTGACCAAGTGCCTGTGATCATTGGTACTAATGCAAGATCCTTTCATCATAGACCGAGTGATGAGTCCAAACTCGAAGAGCACTGTCGCCAGGCTAAGGTATGGCGTGTTAACACTCTTCCAGAACGCCGCAGAAATTCCTGCCTGAAAAATGGGCCTGTGGATGAATGTTCAGGACATAAAATGGGTAGGTCCAGGCCCGCTGACCATCCCTGCTGGTGAAGCCCGTCATGCCATTTGTAAAGCAGTGGTTAACCAGGGAGAGAAACCAAGCATCCTGGTCATTGACTCACAGAGTATGCTGCCATCTGGAGTTACATTACCTCCATGTGTACTTCTTCCTTCTGACATACAGCACGGAACTGTGTCATTATGGATACAGAATGAGACTGTCAGGGATAGGGCCATTCCAAAGGGTTCCATCATAGCACACATCTACTGAGCTGACGTGGTGACAGAAGTTAAGGCCACGACAAGCACAAAAGGCCAGATTGACCCTAAGCTCTTCTGTTTCGGAGACTCTCCCATCCCTAAGGCATGGAAAGAAAGGTTGGTACATAGACTAGCTCAAAGGACCAACGTGTTCTCAGTGAACGAGTGGGATGTGGGCATGGCCAAGGGTGTGAAGCATGAAATCCGCCTCAGTGATCCACGACCATTCAGAGAGAGGTCCCGTCGTCTTGCACCTGCTGATCTTGATGACGTCCGCCGCCACCTGCAGGATTTGCTGGCCGCAGGAATTATTAAAGAGTCTCGCAGTCCATATGCTTCAGCTATAGTAGTGGCCAGAAAGAAAAGCGGGAAGATCCGAATGTGTGTAGACTATCGTACCCTAAACTCTCGAACTGTCCCAGATCAGTATACCGTCCCAAGGGTGAATGATGCTCTCGACTGTTTATCAGGCAGTCAGTGGTTCTCTGTCCTCGATCTTAGGAGTGGATACTATCAGATAGAGATGGCTGATGAAGATAAGGAGAAAACTGCCTTCATCTGTCCCCTAGGATTCTACCAATTTGAGAGAATGCCACAAGGAATCACTGGAGCCCCCGCTACATTTCAGAGACTGATGGAACGAGTGGTGGGAGACATGAACTTGCTGCAGTGTCTAGTTTATCTAGACAATGTTATAGTTTTTGGACGGACCCTCGCTGAACACGAAGAACGGTTGTTCAGAGTCCTGGATAGACTGGAAGAGCATGGTCTAAAAGTCTCCATTGACAAGTGTCAATTCTGTCAGACTCAAGTAAAGTACGTGGGACACATTGTATCTGCTGCTGGAATCGCTACAGACCCTGACAAAATCAAGGCTGTTTCACATTGGCCGCAACCAACTGACCTGAAGTCTTTGCAGTCCTTTCTTGGGTTTTGTGGGTATTATAGGCGATTTATCGCCAACTACTCTGCTATTGTGCGTCCCCTGACTGACCTAACAAGAGGCTACCCACCCACGCAGAAAAGGAAAGCTCACAAGAAGGAACAGCCCTATCTCCGAAAATCTGAGCCTTTCAATGAGCGATGGACACCTGAGTGCACTGAAGCATTCGAGAAGATCAAGTACTGCCTCGCTCATGCTCCTGTTCTGGCTTTTGCCGATCCCAACAAGCCTTACATACTTCATGTTGACGCCAGCTTAGATGGGTTGGGTGCAGTGCTGAATCAGCAGTTTCCATAGGGCCTGCGCCCTGTTGCTTATGCAAGCAGAAAGCTTAGTAATTCAGAGCGAAATTATCCTGCTCATCAACTTGAGTTCCTGGCTTTAAAGTGGGCAGTGGTGGATAAACTACACGACTACCTGTATGGTGCACAGTTCACTGTGAGAACAGACAACAACCCGCTCACATACGTCCTAACCTCTGCTAAGCTGAACGCCACAGGCCATAGGTGGCTAGCAGCTTTGTCCACATATGACTTTGGGATCCAATATAGGCCGGGTAGAGAGAACGTGGATGCAGATTTGTTATCCCGAAATGCAGCCGAAGACAGGGGACGGCTGTCTCCACAGAGTGTTAAGACTGTGTGCAAACAAGTGAACTTCAGTAAGTCTGCACACATGTCCCAATGCATTGAAAGCCTAGGAGCATCTCCTCAAGCTATACCTGACTGCTATGCTTACCCAACTAAGCTGACTCCCAGTCTACCAGAACAAGTGAGTTCAAAAGAATTGCGACTTGCCCAAGAAAATGATGCCGTCATTGGTAAAGTGCGTCAAGCAGTGCTGAGGGGAGAATGGCCCACTAACAGATCAGAGGTTGACCCCGACTTCGCGTTGTTCCGAAGAGAGGAAAAGAAGCTCATGATGGTCAATGGTCTCCTGTATAGAAAGACTAGTAAGGCTGGGGAGGAACCGGGTCTTCAGTTGGTTCTGCCTGCGCAGTACAGGGAGAAAGTTTTGAAGTCCCTCCATGATGAGTCTGGTCATTTGGGCATCGAGAGAACACTAGCCCTGACCCGAGATCGATTCTATTGGCCAAAAATGCTGGCATATGTCACCAATTACATCAAGAATTGTGGCAGATGTGTGGTCCGAAAAACCATTCCGCACCGAGCGTCTCCTCTGCAGCAGATCTCAAGTAACGGTCCATTGGATCTGGTCTGTATTGATTTTTTATCTTTGGAGCCTGATTCCAAAGGTATTTCTAACATCTTAATTGTGACAGATCATTTTACACGTTATGCCCAGGCTTACCCCACCCGTGACCAGAAGGCCTTGACAGTTGCAAAGGTGCTGGTGGAGAAGTTCTTCGTTCATTACGGGTTACCTGCTCGGATTCATTCTGACCAGGGGCGGGATTTCGAGAGCAAGTTGGTGAAGGAGCTTCTACAGTTACTCGGAGTGAGGAAGTCACATACCACCATATATCACCCTCAAGGTGACCCACAGCCAGAACGCTTTAACAGGACCCTCCTGTCCATGCTGGGTACTTTGAAGCCAAGCCAGAAACGGCAATGGAGCCAACAAGTTGCCCTGCTAGTGCACGCATACAATTCTACTCGTAATGATGCTACTGGATATTCTCCTTACCTTCTGATGTTTGGACGTGAGGCCCGCCTCCCGATCGACCTCTGTTTTGAAACACCATTACAGGTGGAAGAAGGTGTTCACCATCAGCAGTATGTTGAGAGGTTACGGAGTAATTTGAAACAAGCATACCAGTTGGCTGTAGAGAATTCTGACCGACTGCATCAGAGAAACAAACGTCGGTACGATGCTTGTGTTCTCCCCCAAAAACTAGAGGAGGGAGATCGTGTCCTCATGCGTGCTTTTGGAGAAAGTGGGAAGCTCAAAGACAAGTGGAGTTCTGAACCCTATGTCGTGTTGGGAAAGCTACCCAACCTCCCTGTGTATCGCCTGCAGCCTGAAAGAGGGAAAAGGATAGTAAAGACCCTTCACCGAGATCATTTGTTGCCTGTGGGATGCCTAATTCGGTTGCCGGGGCGGAAGATGCCCAAGACGTAAGTCTCTCACAAGCTCCAGCCAGACAAACCCGACAGAACAAGCCACCCAAGAGAAGGAGTGGACATCTGTTGAGAGAGAGCAGTAGTGATCCATCTGAGTCTGAGGAAGAGAGGATCTACTCTAGGCCTACTGACCACTGGAGAAGTGAGCTGTCCCAGTTACAGACCTTATTTGCCAAGAGAGAAGTCCTGACAAGAGCTGATACCCCCAGTTATCCCAGTGAAGCAGAGGTCAGCAGTGAGGAAGCTGAGCCAGCCAACCTTCCTGAGGATGCGGAGAGTGTTGAGATGCCGCTGGACGATGACGAGGAGGCCGTGGAGAGCAGTCCGGAAGAAGTGCTGCCTGAACAGGGGAGAGTGTCTTTGTTCCCTAATGTGGGTGACGTGTCACACAATGCATGCAGTGATCTCTTCTCAGAACCAACCTCTACAGAGATGCTTCCCTCAGTTATTAAAGAGAAGCGCACTGTTAAGCCTGTAGTAAGGTTGAGCTATGAGGAACTAGGAAAACCTGCAGATCTACCAATAGAAATTGTACATAGAGGCCTTAGGATTGGAACATCACCGCTCAGTGATAAGGGTGCCACCGTAGTTCAGCCAAAGTTGCAGAATCTTAAAAGGGAGTTCAGGCGGGTAGAAACTGCAGTCTGATGAGGACATCCAGACCTTTTAGAAAGGGGGGGATGTAGCCCAGGGTCAAACCCATAACCCTAGTCTAACCTAGTCTCACTAAACGTTTATTGAAATATGTTTTGTTGAAGTGTGTTCTACCATGTGAAAGACTTTTATGCTGGCGGGGCATAGCTAGCTGGCATAACTAGCTGCTCCAATTAATATGCCAAAGTAGAGTGAAGCGTAGAAGGATCCCATGTGCTTGCAAGATCTAACCTTACTAGCAGAGCTCTGAAATCTCATTGGTACAGAGACAATCTGTCTACCCTTTTCTCCAATCAGAGTGGTACTGGTGCTCAGGGGAGGGGCAAGCGCGCACACACACGCTGATGCGCGGGCTCAGAGTCAGAGGGCTCCGACAGAGAGTCAGAGGCAGACAGAGAGTCAGAGGGCTCGGACAGTGAGTCAGAGGCAGACAGAGAGTCAGAGGGCTCAGACAGAGATAGAGAGAGAGACGTGGGAGAGGAGTCGTGCAGCTCGCGTGACTTAATAGTACTCCGTGTTTGAGTTTATTCAGTTCTGTTACTGTTTAAAGTGAGTAAACTGCTACCAGTCAGGGTTTAAACAGCAGTAACGACACTCTGCTGAAGTGCAGCCTGATAGGGGTGAGTTTGCAGTGGGTTTCCCTGGCGCTAATGCTGGGTGCAGTAGCTTTAGCATTAGCCGCTAGCCGTTAACCGCTAACGCTAGCTCCAGAGCCATTCAGAGGCTAGAGTTTTGGACTGTAGTCTGCCGTGATAAACCAAGCTACGTGGGACAACCGCTAGCTGATAGCGCCCGGGGTTACCGGAACGCTCAGGGTTCCTCAGTCTAGCCTCCGAGGGACGTGAATGCTGCCCGCTAGCGCTCCGAGTTACCGGAATGCTCAGGGTTCCTCGGGTGAGCCACCATTTCAAGCCCCACTGTCTCCCAAGAGCCGCTTAAGGACGAGTTTGTAAGCACACCACACCTAAGAACTGACTTGAGTACTGTCCCGATAAAGAAAAACAAGGGATTTCCGGAATACTACACTTCAACAGGCCTGCACCTTTTATTATTTTTATTCTTTTCTTTGCCGGCTTTAAAAGGTTCCTTAAAGAGTGACCGGTCACAGTAGCAGTTGTTTAACTAGTTAAGAGTATCCTTATCTAAATTGTTTATTTACAGCATTTGGTTATTTACATCTTTGGTATTCGTGTATTGTTTTTTTTTCGTTGCATAAAATATATTTTTATAATACACACTATTTTCAAAACTGTGTCTGACTCCACTCTATGGTTGTATGGTTGGTACGTGTAGTACAGTTAGAACGGGTGAAGTTAAGTTAACTGGTAACAACGGGAGCTTAACTGGTGGGAACCACACCCACGAACACAAACACCACCCCCTCTGTGGTAAAAGAGGGCTACACTTACTTTTCTTTACTTTACTATTCTTATTAATATAATGTTGCATGTGAGACCTAAACATCAAGCTGGATCTTCTCGTTGAGCCTCTGTGTGTGACTTTAATAAATAGAGTTGTGGTTTGAAAAACTCATGCCAAATTCAGCCTGACTCCTCTGACTTTTGAATTATCGTTTTACAGGGTGACTTGCAGCAGTGATCGGACACCATATCTAAAATCAATAAAAGTTCACCTCATCTGAATTTCACATACTTATATTGTATCTTTCCACTCTTGCTTGTGTCATTTTCTTTTTCAGAAGCTGTTACTGCAGGAGGGGCAGTTGTTCTTGAAAAAGGAAAGAGCAAAAACATGTTATATTGAGGTGTGAAAGCACAGCAGCTTTTTAACACTTACACAAAGTAAAGCGTCACTTACAGCTCTGCTGTTGTTGTCTCTGTATTTTTGGTCATAGTTTCAGAAACTAGCAGGACAAAACAAACATATTCATTCTTCTTATTTCTTGATTTGATTAATTGTAAACCTCTATTTGTGATCAGACCTGAAGTGGTTTCATTGATGCTCGTTTTCTCAGTGGCAGAAACTGGAGTCACAGCTGTTGTTGCTGTTGAAAATAAGATATAAAGTGGTGTGAGTGGAACAACCTTACAGCTTGATGATCAGCAGATATGAACAGTATTTCTGATACATGTGATCTTACTTGAAGGTCTTTCAGTGACAGTGAGGTGAACAGGAACCTCCACATCTCCTGCACTGAACCAGTACCAGCCAGCATCACTCTTCTGCAGACCCCTCATCTCCACACTGACAGATTCTTTTCTATCATCACTGACCAGCACTACTGAATTCTGGGATGTGTCAGTCCTCCCCCATAAGAAACACCTCTTGTCTTTAAATCTGCACCACTTGATATGTTTATTCTTATATTCAGCCCTGTAGAGACACTGGACACTGACACTGCCCCCTTCCTGACCACTCACTCTGCTGTTTATCACTGACACAGCAGGATCTGAATAAAGAGGCAGAGAATGAGTCGTATAAATACATCCTCCATCATAAATAACACGTCTAAGTTACAGTGAACAGATTCTACTTCACACAGAGAGACGTCTTACCTGAACTGACCGTCAGGTACACATAATCACCGTCATCTGATCCGTCACTAATTTCCACAGCACACCAATAATATCCAGAGTCAGAGTCTTGGAGGCTGTTTAGTTCCACAGTAAACATATTCTGGGTTGGATGGTCAGTAACTGATGTTCTTCCACTTGTGTTTGTATAGGCTACTATTTTACAGAGGAGCCAGTCCTGCCCTTTACACCAGTATTTATGGTTTGATTTGTATTTCTCATCATAAAAACATGGAAAAGTAAGAGATCCTCCGCGTTTTACAGCTAAATTCTTCAGTGTCTTCAGGCTCTCAGAATCTGCAGAACAGAAGCCAAAATAACAAAGGTTCTGCAAGGGTTCTTTAAAAGTAATAGTAGTTAGACACTTGCTTCCCAGTTTTTTAGGTCCACTTGCACATTTAGGTCCACTTAAACAATAACAGACTGTAGTCCATCTGTTTCTCTGTATCATTTGTTAAATCGCTTTCAGCCTGTTCTTCAACAGTCAGGACTCTCACAAAGGAGGTAATATTTGGGTGGTGCATCATTCTTTGCACTGCATAGAAGTTATATGTTAGCCAAGCTATGTCAGACTCACTGCTGGGCTGAGAACGGTGTAACCCTGATAAATAATTAACAGTAAAGTTCCAGAATAGTTATCTCCCTTAAATAGTTTATATAATTGTTGCGATAACTATACTCTATTCAGTCTCTGTTAATACATATTTTCCTGCTTTTATTTTGCTTGTTGGTCCCATAGCTCTCTGCATTTGTGGGGTCTGCTGGGAGAAGGGGGGCGGGCTGAGAGAAAAGGAAAAAGGGGTGCGAGAGTGCGAAAAAGAGTTCTAGCTGAGTGGTCTCCGTGGTCAACGGAGCAAAAATATAGCCCTGCAGTTGTGTTTGTCAGCTCGACATCACGCAAAACTGTAACTATGCCGCTGTACGATGAGTGAAATGACGGTAATGTTCTGTTATCGCTTGTGTTTTACTGCGTGCAGGTAGTTTAGGTGTCATTGAGGTGCAGGTTAACCCCATCAGGGACAGCACTAAGCCTCGTGGGAATAGCTAACGCGGGACTTGTTCGGTTAGCAAAACCAAGCTTTATATAGTCCAACCACGTTCAAGACCTCCCCTGTTCAACGGATACTCAGAACAACCTGTTAGCCAGCGGTTAGCCAGTCCGGCCAGCCGAACCTCCACCAACCCCGTGGTGAACAGTACTGCTAGCTTAGCCACCTGTGTGCATACAGCCCTAGTAGAGATTGGAGGCACCGCCATTGTAATTTTAAAGTCTCTAAAGTAGACATTTTTCATATTTGACATAAACCTAGTGAAACCAGGGTGCTCTTATAGGTTATTTCAGTCACGTGGGTAAAACACTTAAAACCTGGTTTAGGAGCGCTACAATAGTCCACCAGCCAATAAAGTCCTGGAGTCAGACACTGACCACTGATGAAGGACTAGAGGATGGATGGACAGCAACAAATACGGATGCTGTAATAGTCAGGTGTGTCTATTAGAGTGGACAGTAAGCGAACACAGTATTTATAAACTCCAGCACCACTGCTGTGTCTGATCCACTCGTACCAGTACAATACACACTAACATGCCATCACATCAGTATCACTGCATTGCTGAGAATGATCCGCCACTCAAATAATACCTGCACTGTGGTGGAGTGCTGGATATGATGAATTTTTTAAAAGAATAAAAGTTGGTGTATAGTGAAAAACACAAACTTGTATTTCTCTAATAAAGTTGGTATTAATCATAATATAGCACTGATGTTTCTTTTACGTGTAAAGTCCACTCCCAATCATGTGTCAAAGGACGTCAAAAAGGAAAAGGTCTCCAGCCGCTGAGTTGTGGAAAGAGAATATGGCTTCTTCTTTATTTCACTGCTCAGATGGCACACAGGTCCGTGGAGACCAGCTACGCCAATACAGTGTTCTGTCAGCCCTTATATACCCTTATCTGAGTTGTTATGATGTCACCTCAAAACTTCATGTTCCGTTAGACCATATTCAAAAACTTCCCCATCACTTGGCCTCTCTTAAATTCAGTGCGGCCACTTCTTTTTTAAAAAAGCTGGTTTCAGCCTATTTGTACCAGTATGTCTGATCCTTCAAGGCTCTACTGGACCATTTATCATAGGGACTCGAGTTTACTGAGAGTGCACCTGCAAGTAAGGTCATCTAAGTTTATTCTGCTTTGGAAAGCCCCCCAGTGGGCAGACTATGGCCTAATGCATCCTATATTGCATCTTAGTGAGATATATCCCTTTTAGCCAATGCTTAAGTATTCGATTTTTGATTACATATCTAATCTATTTACTTATCAGTTAAGGGTGTATTTATTTAAATTTGCCCATCAATGAAAAAAAAAAACATTGAAACATTTAAATTCTGTGTTTTGGAATCAATTGTAGGACATCAGCTCTAGGACTACAAAGTGCAACCTATATGGTAAGTGGACCTGTAAGGTTGGACAACGAGTGTAGATATATACCTAATAAAGAGGCCAGTGAAGGATATAGAACCAAGACAATTTAAAGAACAATGTGAATACTTAAATGTGTCTACACCACTTGCTAAACAGTTGCTCTCACAATGATGGTCAGTTATTAAAATGTTTTAAAAATGATTCCACAATAATGTTTCTACTCTTATAAGTTACAGGACTTTTGTGTTATTACACCGAACCTTTCTTGCTAAGCGTGAACCCAGAACCAACTTCACAACTATTGGTGTCCTTAAAAATGTTCACTACTAAGTAAAGACACTTTTTATGAAACATAGTAAACTAGAGACAAAACATTAAAAAGCAGGTCACATCAAAGATGTCAGTTCCCACCCTGACGTGGAAGAGTAAAAGCATTTAAAGTGAAAGTGTAAAGAACACAAGTTCAGTGCAAAGGAATGATGCAGCATTGATCTTACCTGAGATACAGAGGAGTAACACAAAGAGAATTAAAGAACTCAGGAGTGAGTAAAAGTGCATGTTTCTACAAGAGACTCCAGAGACAAATATGCTTCCTGCCTCTGAGTAAAGCGGCTCCACGTCATGACATGTGAACCACTTAGCTCTAAGGTCAGCTTTACAGTGAAACTTCCTTGCAACTTTATTCACTTGAAACCTTAATGAAACTAAATTGGACACAAATTCCATAAAGTATCTTGCAATTTGAACCTGAAACTCAGTCGCAACAGTTGCAAGTGTCTCAAGTTCTTGGAAGAGGTTTCATGAAACAGCCTTTCAGATTCAGCTGCTTGTGCTACTGTTCCTTTTTTCTTACTCTGCAGTTATCTATGTTAGATAACTCATTTTCTCCTCTCTTTATACCAGCTAATTCTAGAAATGGCTCAAATTTGGTTGGCATCCACATGAGCGATATACAAAGGTTACAAAATGCTTGAAACATGTAAATAACACCATCTGGATGACTTTATATAGCAAGAATGATACACTGTACAAAAAAATACAAGCTGCTAATTTGGCTAACTAACAGAGCAACTGAACGTGTTACATGCAACGTCTGTTGTTCTGAATTGCTTTATGTAACTGTCAAGTTGCATGGGAATTATGATGCATGCAACTTGTTTCATCATATAAAGCCAGCTTAACATTTCACACATACTGCCTCTGCATGGTGTGAACAATGCAAACATCTAGTATAATACAAAATGCATGAAAAAAACTCATGGTCATTATCAAACACAGTAAGAGACAAACATTTCTTGCCACATACTCATTTTCTGTCTAGATCTACTGGCTTGAAATGTTTGCGTCATCACACATAAAAAAACTGCTGAGGGTAAACAAATGCAGCATGCTCTGTAACAAAGAAGATTTTTATTACTCAAGTAAAGTCAGAAAAAGAACATCTGTAGAACTTACAAGTGCAGGTTACAAGTGGTGAGACTTTCCAGTACAGGCCAGCTGTACCACTCCACTGTATGTGTGAATGGCTAATGTGTGTAAGCTGCAGTCGCCACATTGCTGCTTCACACTCGTCACACAGAAGTCTGTGTGTAAAAGAGGCCTAACTATCACTTCAGTGTGCATTGGTCTTCTCTGATTGTGATTTGGCACAGATAACACAGCTGTGCAGCAATACTTGATAATACTTGAATACTTGAAAATGAGTGGAGCCTTTTTCTTTTTAGGCCCTTTAGTGACCAATGTGCTGGTGGAATGGATTTTTAAATCAACTCTGGTATTTGAAATTAATACTAAGAGATCTGCTCCAAAACATGCAGAAATCTTTATGGCTTTTATGAAAGGACTTAAAGCTGCCACTTGAACAACAGTTGGAAATAACCTTTGGTTTGTGGACACTGAAATGATGTCACTGTCTCATTTTAAATATCTCTCTTTGGTCCCTCCCAGGAAATGATAGCATCTAAATGTTTAAATTAAGTTTTGCAGAGGGAAGCGACCTAAAGGCCTCTAGGTCTTGTTTTTCTTCTGCTGGATAAGAGATGATATTTCAGTGCTAGTGAAGATCAACAGGTTACTAAAGTGTTTCTCGAGATATTCCATTAAAATCTCCTCCATATTTTATGTTACTCTTTGTGCTTATTGCTACATGCAAGCTAACGCTGCTGTGCAGTGAACCAACATCATAAGACTGGCAACAAAAACCAGCAAGGTTTGTCAAATGTGGGAGTAAAGCTGCTTTAGCAGTTATAGCCTGAAGTTCGAGGAGCCGGTGTTGTTTTAGAGATGATGTACAATATTAGACTTTCATGTGACATCATTTCAGCATGCACAAGCAATAGATTGCTTGTAGCATAAATGTAGCAATATTCATATTTCAGCTACTTAACATGCTGTCAGCTGATCCAATGACAATCAAAGGAAAAATGTATGGATGGACTTCATGTGTGAGACGATGTGCTCACATAAATATGGCGACCCAAGACTGTCAGCATTGCCAATGCAGTCGTCCTAAAACAGACAAATTCCTCTGAAAGTGATGTCCAATATATGAAAAGGGATCATGCATTTACTTTATTGTCCACAGAGACAGGCTCTGGAAGTCAATCAGTTGCCTCTATCTTAAGGGTTTGAAATAGTGATTTTCTATATCTTCCTCATAAACTGTAAGTTTGCAGGTGAATGCTTTCTATGTCTCAAACAGACTCATGACCGTTTGTCCAGCTCCCTGTATGTAGACACTGAGTTCATTCAGGTGTGATTTAATGTGTGTCAAAGCCACAAGTTCAGACGACCGGATGTCCTCAAGCTGTGGGTAATGCTGGTCCTTCTCAACAAGACAGATTTGAATTGCTTCAAAGCAGTCCACAAAACTCTGAAGCACATTTTCATTTCTTAGCCAGTTGACACTGGAGTGAACTGGGATGTCTCTCTAGGCACATTCCATTTCCTCTTGCCTGTGAGTCAAGGCAGAGCAGCCATTGCCATCACAGTGTTAAGATCAGAAATTGACATCTCAGCACAGAGATTTTCCTGGTGTGTTATGCAGTTGGTGTCCATTTTTGTCCAAAATTATTTTGACAAATCCTTTTTTTCAAAATCAAAGACTTTCAAAATGTTTTAAAAGGTTTTAGCCTAGTGTTCACCTGTTGCAGTGCCGTAGATGGGTTTCAAACAGCAAGTTTCCTATCATACTCCAGAAGAATCACAATATCTTGCTATAGCTGCCAAACAGGACAAAGAGTTGATCTCCACACTTTCATCAATTGTGACACTAAATACAGCACAGTCTTTCAGTCCAGTCACTTGCTGTTCCCTCATGTACCAGTGATACAGCGCTGAACAGTTCACGCCTAAACAGGCATTTCTTTAATCCCAGCTATGAAATTATCCTTGTCCGGTAAACCGTCAAACAAATCACCCACTGCACAAAATGCTTCTTTAATGTATCCTCCGTCTGTGAAGTGTTTACCATGTTTAGCAATGCACTGGGCTACACTGTATTGTCAAAAGTCTTCACTCACTCATCCAAATCACTGAATTCAGGTGTTCCAGACACTTCCATGGCCACAGGTGTATAAACCCAAGCACCTAGGCCTGCAGACTGCTTCTACAAACATTCATGAAAGAATGGGTCACTCTCAGGAGCTCCGTGAATTCCAGCATGGTACCATGATTGGAAGCCACCTGTGCAACAAGTCCAGTCATGAAATTTCCTTGCTACTAAATATTCCACAGTCAACTGTCAGTGATATTATAACAAAGTGGAAGCAATTGGGAATGACAGGAACTCAGCCACAAAGTGGTAGGCCACGTAAAATGACCGAGCAGGGTCAGCGGATGTTCAAGGTCCATGAAGACGTTGGTGAGGGAGTTTGGTGTGGAAGAACTTGACTGGCCTGCAAAGAGTCCTGACCTCAACCCGATATAACACATTTGGGAGGAATTAGAACAGAGACTGCAAGCCAGGCCTTCTCATCCAACATCAGCGTCTGACCTCACAAATGCTCTTCTGGAAGAATGGTCAAAAATTCCCATAAGCACTCTCCTAAACCTTGTGGAAGGCCTTCTCAGAAGAGTTCAAGCTGTTGTAGCTGCAAAAGGTGGACCAACATCATACTAAACCCTATGGATTAAGAATGGGATCTCACTCAAGTTCATATGTGTGTGAAGTGGCAGATGAATGAATACTTTTGGCAATTATATATATATATATATATATATATATATATATATATATATATATATATATATAGTAGGGCTGCAACAAACGACTAATTCAATAGTCAAATAATCTGTCGATTACTAAAATGAATAATTGATTATTCGGATTATGAATCACTACATTACCAAAATAATTTGCTATTAACTTTTAAATTTGGCTGGAGGTTGTTTTACGCATTTGTTAACTCTCTCTCTCTTGAAATAATTTGAGATGGCAGTAGGTGGCTGAAAAAGTAGTAGATGACTGGAAAATGTAAAAAAAAAAAAAAAAAAAAATCAATAACCTAGGCTTACATGCCATGTCCCAGATTTTGTATATTGATGCTCAAACTGAGACTCACCTCTTACTTGTGAACCACAGAGCTGTAGATCACCCCTTCACCTCTGACTGCTGGAGAGAGCTGGAAAATAGGAGAGCTTTAGAAATGATTGAGGATCTCTTATTCCTGCCACCCTGAGTGCTCTTGCGCCAGCTAAATGCTTAATAAAGCTGAGGTTCCTGCATCAAAGAGAGACATTTCCCTTCATACTTACAGCAAACAGCTAATAAAGCCTCCTCAACCTGAACTGTGATGTGGTCAAAGCAGTGAAGTGTTACTGGTGCTAAAGCGGTATTTTTAGGAGCTCACTTACCATTTTGTTTTCAGTAGTTGTGGTTAGATTGCAGTAGATCACATTATTTTCATGAGCTGGCACAGATGAAGGCTGTGGACATCATTTACTCAGGTTCACATAGTCTCTTAATGTGTAATCAAATGCTGTTAATATGCAGATGAAGGTGAAGACTAAAGTCCTACCTCCTCCTTTTTATTCCTCACAGTACTGTACGTCACTTCAGAGTCTTCAGCAGTTGAGAACTTTTCACATACATACACAAATACACACAAAGCTAGAATAGCAAAGTGTTGTTTATATATATTTTGTTTATTATATATATTATATATATATATAATGTTTATTAACATTAGTTTGGTACACTTTGTGTATTTTTGTGCAGCGCAAAGTAAAAGCAGTAGATAAAAACTTATGGACATTAATAAATTAGTAAGTAAATCATCATGAGTTGTTAATTTGCTTGGTCTCTTCCCTAAACACTGCCACCCTAACGCACATATTGATGAAGTCTGGCACACTAATAGTTTCTGTGCAGCACCAAAAAAATCTAAATTTATTTATCTATTGTCTTTAATGAACTGATGTGTGCTGACACTTGGTGACTCTAAGCACTGTTCAGTTTCTCAGTGTGTAACACACCACTCAGCATTTTGCTGTTATGGCATTAAATTAAAGCCGTATTAAGACACAGTAGGTCATGTCTTTTAGATAAACAGACAAATGCTAAAGCTACACTATATTTCCAAAAGTATTCGCTCGTCTGCCTTCACATGCATATATAATTGAGTGAGATCCCATTCTTAATCCACAGCATTTCATATGATGTCGGCCCACCCTTTGCAGCTATAACAGCTTCAACTGTTCTGGGAAGGCTTTCCACAAGGATTAGGAGTGTGTTAAGGGTCGCAGTCTGATTGAAGCTCTGATTCATCCCAAAAGTGTTCTGATGTTCAGCTTGGTCATTGGACGCATGTTCCGGTTCCGGTTGAGTGTACTGTGCGCATTTGGCTGCCGCTACTCGCCGGTGTTTAGTTTGTTTTTCTTTCCTTTTTGCGGGACTTTTGGCGCAGATACTCTCCAGTATTGATGGACTCTCTCTCTGTTTTCTACTAGCAAGCTGAATCTTGCTTTGTGATAATGCCTATGACACACCTGCGCGAGCCCTCTTCCTCTTCCTCTTCCTCTTCTCGTGCACCGTGACCGCACCTGTGGTGAGTGTGTTTGTGCCCTCTTGCTTCGTTGCTGTTGCCAGTTTGTTCTGTGGTCAGCTGCCGCATTTCTGCTTGTGCTTCTCACAGTCTTGGCTGGTGGTGTAGTGGGTGTGGTTGGCTAACGTGCGCGGTCTGAGCTCTGGCATGTTCACTCTTCTCCGTCATGTCCACGGCCGGTGTCCAGAGTTTTTGTTTTTGGCCTCGAGTCGTGCTGTTCATTCTTATTTTTTACGCTCTGGCAATGTTTAAATACTCACGAACTGAACTTACACACCTCGCCTGCCATGCGCGCTTGGATTCCGCGTCATATAATCTCTGCCGGACACTTGGGATTGCTCGACGTCCACGTTACATCCACCGCTCAAAAAGAGGACCTTCGTTTAGTTTTGGCCGTGATGGCTCTAATGCGCGGATCCCGAATATATGGACATATCGTGCTCGCCAGCGTGACACTAAAGCCATCCGTGGAGTAAATCGTGGCCATCTCCGTCCACTTTCAAATCTGGTTGAACCTTCTCTTCCCAGCCGTCGCTGCTTTAACCTCGTCCATCTTAACACACGATCCATAACCAATAAAGCCTCGTTAATCAACGACCTCATCACCCAGAAAAACGTGGATATGTTTTTTCTTTCGGAAACCTGGCAACAACCTGGTGACTACTTACATCTCCACTGCTGTAGAGTCCAGTGGTTTTCAACACTTTGCATTGCGCTTGGTGATGTAAGGGTTGGATGCAGCTGCACAGCCTTGGAAACTCATTCCACAAAGCTCTCTCGCACTGTTCTTGATCTAATCTGAAGGCCACATGAAGTTTGGAGGTCTGTAGCGATTGACTCAGCAGAAAGTTGGTGACCTCTGCACTGACCCTGCGCTGTCATTTTATGTGGCCTACGGACTCTACAACATCATGGCTGAGTTCCTGTCGTTCCCAATTGCTTCCACTTTGTTATAATACCACTGACAGTTGACTGTGGAATATTTAGTAGCGAGGAAATTTCATGACTGGACTTCTATTACGGTACCATGCTGAAATTCACTGAAATTGAGACCCATTCTTTCACTAATGTAATCAGCGGTCACACGGCAACACATTCTGCAGCAGCACTTAACTTCATGATGCTACAGGATGCTGCACTGCACAGCACAACATTGCCACTGTGTGGTGACCTTCAAACCTACAGCTCATCATGTGCATATGCAAAGCCTTCTGTGCACCCATCGATGCCTCAGCTGAGCCATTTTGTTTGGTAAATCTGGCCCATAGTGTGTGGTGCAATACAACTGCAAGTATATTTCATGTGTCAGCAGTTCCTGCAAGATGAAGGCACTGAAGCTATGGACTGGCTCGCCTGTTCCCCAGACCTGAATCCGATTGAGCACATCTGGGACATCATGTCTTGCTCCATCCACCAACGCCACGTTGCACCACAGACTGTCCAGGAGTTGGTGGATGCTTTAGTCCAGGTCTGGGAGGAGATCCCTGAGGAGACCATCCGCCACCTCATCAGGAGCATGCCCAGGCGTTGTAGGGAGGTCATACAGGCACGTGGAGGCCACACACAATACTGAGCCTCATTTTGACTTGTTTTAAGGACATCACATCAAAGTTGGATCAGCCTGTCGTGTGTTTTTCCACTTTAATTTTGTGTGTGACTCCAAATCCAGGCCTCCATTGGTTAATAAATTTGATTTCCATTGATGATTTTTGTGTGATTTTGTTGTCAGCACATTCAACTTTGTACAGAACAAAGTATTCAATGAGAATATTTCATTCATTCAGATCTAGGATGTGTTATTTGAGTGTTCCCTTTATTTTTTTGAGCAGTGAAGTAATGACTAATAGACATTTGTTGATACTGACTAAATTTGTGCTTTTTAATAGTAAAATCTCAATACTACACTTTTGAAGAAAGAAAACAGTAGACAGTGAGTTTTACTTACTGCACTTTGTCCTCAACATCCAGGTTATAATGCTGAGTAGAGTCAGCAGCAGCCCCAGACCTACAGCCTGCAGAACACCAGACAAGCAAGGTATTTCCACTGCTGCAATGAATGAAGACGTGTTACATGTAAATTAGTATATTTGCAGTGCTTACTGAACCATCTCAGTTCCTCTGGGATACACTCTTAAAACTGATGATTCAAATGTTCTTATGTAAAGACAATGGTTCTATATAGAACCATGAACATGCAAAGAACCTTATACATGATTAAAGGGTTTGCATCATGAAAGATTGATAGAGGATGTACTGTAGATGGTTCTATATAGAAGCTTTTTAAGAGTTCTATATTACACCAAAACGGATTCGTCTATGCCTGTGACAATAGAAGAACCCTTTTGAAATCATCATTAATACTGAAAGATATACACTTATTTCAAAGCAACATCAATGCCTGTTTAAACATGACCATGCCAATCCACATAGTCCATATAGTTGAATCCTTGTTAAGTAACAAAGTGCTTGTATTTTTGCAAAAGTTCTGACCAATAAAAAAACACTTGTGTATACTTTGGTGCCGCCTGCCACTCTTGACTGGTCTTCCCATGCAGACCATCAAGCCTCTGCAACTCATCCAGAGTGCAGCAGCATGGCTCATCTTCAATCTCCCCAAGTTCAGCCACGTCACCCCGCTGCTGCGCTCCCTTCACTGGTTTCCTGCAGCTGCGTGCATCAGATTTAAAACCCTAATGCTTGCCTACAAAGCCAAAAATGGACCAGCCCCTACCTACTTGATGGCAATGGTGAAATCTCTAACTGTACCACAAGTTGTTTGAGCTTTGAGCACAGCTCAGCTTGACCCACCATCCTTCAAGGTGCGTGGAAGACAAGCGTTGAGATTGTTCTCCGTGCTGGCACCCAAGTGGTGGAAAGAACTTCAACTGGCTGTCCGTACAGCAGAGTCTCTTGCTGCCTTCAAACACAGACTGAAGAGACATCTTTACACAGCACTTACATGAGCACTGAATTAAGTATTGATTGCAATATATTGTGCTGCACTTATTTATTGTATTGTATTGTATTGTAGTGTAGTGTAGTGTATTGTACTGCACAATGAGTTCTGTGTTCAACTCTTTTCCTTTCCTCTGGGTATCAACAGTGACTTTTTGTTTCTAGCAGTATCTGAGCTCAGCACTGTCTTTCTCCCTAACCTATTGCTATGTCTCTTATCTTATCTAGCTGGGTAGTGCATCTCTCTATAGTTTTTCTGTCTAATCTAGCTGGGTAGTGCATCTCTCTATAGTTTTTCTGTCTAATCTAGCTGGGTAGTGCATCTCTCTATAGCCTGTCTGTCTAATCTAGCTGGGTAGTGCATCTCTCTCTAGTCTGTCTGTCTGTCTAATCTAGCTGGGTAGTGCATCTCTCTCTAGTCTGTCTGTCTAATCTATCTGGGTAGTGCATCTCTCTCTAGTCTGTATGTCTGTCTAATCTATCTGGGTAGTGCATCTCTCTAGTCTGTATGTCTGTCTAATCTAGCTGGGTAGCGCATCTCTCTCTAGTCTGTCTGTCTAATCTATCTGGGTAGTGCATCTCTCTCTAGTCTGTATGTCTGTCTAATCTAGCTGGGTAGCGCATCTCTCTCTAGTCTGTCTGTCTAATCTATCTGGGTAGTGCATCTCTCTCTAGTCTGTATGTCTGTCTAATCTAGCTGGGTAGCGCATCTCTCTCTAGTCTGTCTGTCTAATCTAGCTGGGTAGCGCATCTCTCTCTAGTCTGTCTGTCTGTCTAATCTAGCTGGGTAGCGCATCTCTCTCTAGTCTGTCTGTCTGTCTAATCTAGCTGGGTAGTGCATCTCTCTCTAGTCTGTATGTCTGTCTAATCTATCTGGGTAGTGCATCTCTCTCTTTAGTCTGCCTGTCTGTCTAATCTAGCTGAGTAGTGCATCTCAGTGCATGTGTAAATTACTTCTCCCACACCCTCCTACTGATAGATGATTCATCTACTTTTTAGAAGTTACTGTAATACAAGCATCCATTCATCTGCTTAAAGCAAAAGGAGAGAAAAGCATAAAACGCCACATAAAGACTAAACGTTGGTACTTACTGGTTTGTGCCTTTGTTTCCACTCACAGCTAAAGAACAAAGAAAGACCAATTACACAAATAAATGTTTCCATTACTCAGTTAATGACACATTTAAAACATTTATTGTGATTATATCTGAAGTGGGCTCACCAATGTTGGCAGAAACTGGAGTCACAGCAACATTACAACATTGCAACATTACAGCTTGATCAGCAGGTATGAACAGTATTTCTGATACATGTGATCTTACTTGAAGGTCTTTCAGTGACAGTGAGGTGAACAGTAACCCCCACATCTCCTGCACTGAACCAGTACCAGCCAGCATCACTCTTCTGCAGACCCCTCATCTCCACACTGACAGATCCTTTTCTATCATCACTGACCAGCACTGCTGAATTATGGGGTGTATTAGTCCTCTCTACTGTGAAGCAGCTACAGTCTTTAAATATGCACCACTTCTGTTTATTCTGATATTCAGCTCTATAGAGACACTGGACACTGACACTTCCCCCTTCCTGACCACTCTGCTGTTTATCACAGACACAGCAGGATCTGAATAAAGAGGCAGAGAATGAGTGGTGTAAACATCATAAATGACGTCTTACAGTCATTACCTACACTGACCGTCAGAGACGAATAATCACCGTCATCTGAACTGCCAACAATTTCCACAGCACACCAATAATATCCAGAGTCAGAGTCTTGAAGAATGTTCAGTTCTACAGTAAACATATTCTGGGTTGGATGATCAGTGACTGATGTTTTTCCTCTTGTGTTTATATAGGCTACTATTTTACAGAGGACCAGTAATACCCCTACACCAGTATACAGTTTGATTTGTATTTCTCATTGTAACGCGGAGCGAGGCAGCAGACGCATGTGCGGAGGTAAGCGACTTTTATTGAGGGCAAATCCAAAATCAGGGTCATAACGGTCCAGGGTCAATGAGCCAATATGGAGAGATCGTGGGGCAGACATGACATAAACCAGAATCCAGCTAAACACAGACAACGATTCAAGCAACAATACATACAACTACAAAGACCAGCAAAGACGAAGTGCAAAGACAGGGCTTAAGTACAACAGGGTTAACGAGGGACAGATGGAAACCAGGTGACGACAATCATGGGTGGAGACATGAAATGAGGGGATGGACTAGACCAAAACCAAAACAAAGGGACATGTGGAAGTTCAAAAAACACATGGACAGGACTGGGAGGGGCCAATCGTGACACTCATTATAAAAACATGGAATACTGAGAGACCTTCCACGTTTTACAGTTAAATTCGTCAGTGTCTTCAGGCTCTCAGAATCTGCGGAAAATAATCCAAATAATACAACAGCATTACTGCTATTCAGGAACTGCACCAGTATCAGTATAAAAACAACAAACAGTTTGTGACTGAACAGAGTGGCGTTCTGTCAAACACTTTCAATGCCTGCCTTAAAAGGCCAGGGCCCACCAGCAGGCCCAAAATACACACTATAATCTAAGAATAACTCTGGATATGTCAGGATTGGCCCCTCCCAGTCCCCTCATGTGCTTTTGTTTACCTTTTAGTCCTGTCATGTGCTTTTGTTTTGATTTCTTCCCAGTCCGGCCCCCTTGTTTTGTGACTCCGCCCTGACTGTTCCTACCTGTTTTCCACCTGTGTCCAGTTATCCCTTGTTATCCCTGTTTGTATTTAAGCCCTGTGTTTTCCTGAGTTTCTTGTTGGACTTTGTTTGATGTTTTTTTTGATGTATGGTTTGTGCTGAATGTATTGTTTGATATGTATTCTCATGTAGTGTGTTTACAGTCTGTGTCTATCTAACTCATGTCTGTCCCTCCTGCTCTCCGTGTTGGCTCACTGACCATGGACCATCTAGACCCTGATTTTGGATTTACCCTTAATAAAAGTCGCTTATCTCCGCATGTGGCTGCCTCCTCGCTCCCCGTTACAAGATAAAGCCTTAGTATATAACAAGACTGGGATTTTAAGGGATAAAGCAGTGAAAGTGTGAAGAACACAAATAGACAGTACAGCAATAATGCAGCATTGATCTTACCTGAGATACAGAGGAGTGACACAAAGAGAATTAAAGAACTCATGAGTGAATGAAAGTACATGTTTCTATAAGAGACACCAGAGACAAATACTTTGCTTCTGTACTGTGAAGTAACTTCACAAATAAAGTCAGTGCCCTTCCTGTTTTGTTTTTTTTTTCTTTAATGCGTGAGGGAAAGTTTTCAAAATCCTTTTTTGCTCTCATGCTGAATATAATATGTACTTGAAATAAATAAATACATAAATAAATGTTGCATAAATTCTTTAAAAAATTACATTTTGGGTCCTCGTCCAAAACCTTTGCATAAAGGCCCAGGAATAATTTGTTATGCCAATGACCATCCCTCAATCTAATACATTAAGGAAGCCTATAAAAGGGTTCCTAAGGTCAGGATTAGGGTTCTGGGTTCACCCAAGGACATTAGAGCATAGCATACATAAATTTTGTGAATAATTGCTTTGTCTGGTCTAAGTACGGTGCATAGCCCTTTTTTTTATTGTAAGTTGTCCTTAGCTTACTGCCTAGGCCCAGGCCCCTATTGCCTGCCCATGACAACAATGCTGCTAGTTTGATTGGACCTACTTCAAACATCTTACAGATGTACAAAAGAGAATCTGGACCAACAGGTTTGTCGCATATGTCATTTGTAGTTCTTACACAATGGAGGTCGCCTTGTGTTCCCAGAGCCCTTTATTTGCTTATTGAAACGTCTTAAGAAACAGCCCTGAGTTTCCAGGGCCCGATGTTCTTTCTTTGTCGTTGTGAAAACGAGCCTATCTTCAAAAAACTAAAATATTTCCCCCCCTGTGTTCCCAAAAAGAAGGCTAGCAACCAAATTAACTAGATACTGGCAGTAAGGCATAACATTAATACTTAGGGCATGAAAGCTTCTGAGCACTGAAGACCAGTGTTTCTGACCCTTGTTCCTGGAGGCCCACTGCCCTGCACTTTTTAGTGTTTTCCCTGCTCCCTACACATCAGAGCCAACCAATCAGCTTGTTAACAGCTCATTATTGAGTTAAAATGTGTTAAAGCAGGAAAAGCACAGGGCAGTGGGCCTCCAGGACAAGGGCTGAGAAACACTGCATTAGACCATCACATTAGTGTGCTCTGCCTCCTGCTGGCCTGATTGTGAACTGTATCAAGCTGTGATAACTTTCCAACAAAAGAGCAGATTTTTTTGTTTTTGTTTGTGTGTTTGCTGCTATTAAAAATGTTACATCTTGCTACAATGTACATTTTGATTTCTCAGCATATTTATGCAGCACCTGTTGTATTAAAATTCTTACAATGTTCAGTGGCACTAAAAGACAAAGTGTCTGTGGCATCTTAGCAGATCAGAGTAATCAGGTCCTTTATTAATCACTTTGGGATTTTTTTTATCTATTTTGTGATGTTCTACTCAAATGAGCATTTTACTCTTGTACTGGCTGCACCTGTTTCATACAAAATACATTTCAAAATGATCTGAATCTGCTCTTCAATAATGATTGTCAAACACACAATTACTTTCTGACTCAAGAACAAAATGCAAATTAGATCTGACATTATTGTTATATTTAGTTTAATTTATTGGTCTTTTTAAAATATTTTACTATTATGATAATTATTATTTTCTGAAGTATAATTCATTGTTATATATTCTATCATTTTTATATTTTATTCCTATATATGATTTGTGCAATATATGTATTTCCTGCTGTATTGTCTAAAGTAACAATAACAGAATCAGTCTTGCTATAAACAAACCAAATAGAGCCTGCATAATGAAGGTGTTTTTTTTTTTTCTACTCCTCACCGAAGTGGAAATTCCCAAGGTGGTGTGGTCTGCTATGGTCAGCGATCTGTCAATCTGCCAGTGCCTACTGCCTCTGCCTCTTTTACACCAGTAATTCATTTTAACGTGTGAACTATCAGATCAGGGTACATTGACACACTTTCATCATTTATTGTCATTACTGAGTTATTTCACTTTCTTACATCACAGACAGAAGATAATTCTCAATGGTTATTGTGAATAAACTAAGACTGCATCGTATAGTAGCTACACACTGCTTAGAACATCCTACACTCTGCTTAGAACACACACTGCACACAGAACTGCACACTGCTTAGAACATATACTGTACACACAACTGTACACTGCCTAGATCACATGCTGCACCCACAACTGCACACTGCTTAGAACACACTGCACACAAAACTGCACGCTGCTTAAAACTGCACACTGCACACAAAACTGCACACTGCTTAGAACACACTGCACACAAAACTGCACACTGCTTAGAACTCACTGCACTATAATCTAATCACATGTTAAAAACAATGCAGAAAATAGTGATCATTACAGCGTGAAAATAGGCAGTGTTCTCTAACTTCTACAGTTCCATGATTCCTGATGTGAATCTAGAGTTAACAGTGACCACAAACAAGAGCAGCAACAATAACTCCAAACATGTAGCATCGCACCAAATATTTCAACATTTCACGGTAGCACTTTACATTAAGGGTACATGATCTGCCAGTAAATAAGGCATTTACTTCTGAATAATCAGAAAGTAATGAGTCATTAATCAGGAACAAATTAATAAGTCATATATTAACAACCACAAGACTAAATTACTAACCCATGTACTAATGCATGAAGATGATGCTAATAAAGGCTTTATTCAGTGCCTGAATTTATCAGAAATTCATGTGTTAATTAATTTTGTCTCAAAATCCCCCTCAGACACAGCGCTCTGGAATATTATGCCTATCAAAGGCAAGTGTGTTTTTTTTGTAGCTCCATCTTCTGATCATCTTGTCCTTCTGCTTCATCATGCTGTGTAAGCAGGCCTTGTATTTGCCTGTTTCTGTCTGTCAGATCTTAAGTTTATTGTTTTTGATTTCTTATGTTACCTCGGCTGTTTCTTCCCACCTAGTGACCGTTCAATAAAATTAAAAGCATATACTAACATTGTTTTGCAACTAGTCCTCATTTGTGACAGTTGCCAGTTTTAATTCATCTTTCAGGTTAATAATATGACGTGTTATAACTCCTATATTGATATGCAGTGCCTCATGAGGGAATGGCTTATCCTACAGTTACCACTGAACTCAGAGATGAGTTCATTATTGACAGAGACAGTGCAGTGCCTTTCTCCTGGGGTCATAAGAATCCTTAACTGTGTGCACATTTTTGTCCTTTCCCACATCTGATTGACCTCAACTGCTAATTGACAAGCTCCTGTTGTGCTGGTTGAGGCGTGTCAGAGTGAGGAAAATACAACATTATGCAGAGTCACCTCTCAATTCACTATAAAGAAAGCAATGATAACTGATGACTCATGATGAATTCGTGTTTGTGCCCCCTAAAGTAAAGTGATGAACCAGTCACACTTTGTTACTGATTAAATACTGATACTTTCATGATGAATTCATGATGTTTGTGCCCCTTAAAGTAAAGTGGTGAACCACATGTACCATTATGAAAGTTCATAATTTCATTGATACAAATAAAATTCATAATTTTATTGATACACAGTGCCTCATGAGGGAATGGTTTATCCTACAGTTACCACAGAAACTCTATGAAATTTCATCATGGTACACTTCGTTACTGATTAAAAGCTAACAAAATAGCAGGGGTTAATCATTACATACTGAACTGACAGTCAATCTTTTGTCCTCTCAAAAACAGTGATGAAAGATAAGTACAAACAAGACATCGACAAAATTCACAAGAATAAAAAAGCATATTTTATTATCATCTCATGACTTTTACACAATACACAGAACCAGAGAACGCGAATATGTCACTGTAGTACCTGGAAAATGAAGCGGAACCAATACATACTGGTTCTGTACAACGGACAGAACTGCTAACAGCTAATTAAAGTCATATTGCATGATATTCATATTGCAGTGTTTCCAAATAACTCATACAAGTCGAAGATCTTCCGATACAAGTCTGTGACTCAGCTTTACTGAAAAACTCAGAATGGAGAACAGAAGAAAGGGGAATATCGCGCCAGGTTAGCGCTCGGCTAGGCACGGTCAGCGTCCTCGCTGTGTCGGCTCAGTCTGTTACTACTAGGCCCTGTGAAGCGCTGCCATCACGCACACACAGCCCGTCAGAATAAGAGTCCCTGTCAAAGGAGGAATAACGAATGAAGCAAGCAGCATGAAATCAACGTGTGATTTTAACCAGACAGAATCGCATCAGAGACTACAAGAATCACACGAGGCTCGTGAGAAACAGCAACACCTTACTACTCTTAAAACCAAAAAGATTTACTGCAAATAAGCACCAAAGCAAATATTTAGGCTGGTTTACAACGATTTTACAAATAATAGCATTTGCAAATCCGTTCTGTTTCACCACAGAAAGCAGCTGCATGTTTTAACCGTTAGTCTGAAAATAGGAGAGGCACGAAAATACATACTAGCACTCACAACACTCAGTCAACAATACCGCGTGTAAATATTAACTATATCTACGATGTAAATTACTTATATAATACAGTGTGCGTGACTCACATTTCAAAGTAAGAAAAATGTGAAATATTGCAAAACAATTCAAAGAGAATCCCCCCCCCCCCCCCCCCCCCCCAATTATTTTCATTTGCTTCTCTTAAACATTTTTATGAGCGATATTCACTCAAGACTCTATGGCCACTTGGCATATAGCATTTATTACTATTACTGCCCTTTACTGGTGAAGAAAGCAGTTAAAATAGGAGTAATTTCCAGCTGTGGAAATTGAAGTGTTTGAAGTGTTTCATTACTAAACCAGTTAGATATAGCAATTTAAAGAAAACGAATAACAGATGGATAATGGGAAACGCATTTTCCTTTTTCTGAAGGTATGTTTCAGAATAACTGTGGCATATATTAAGATATTTCACAGTTTTAATGAAATCAAATGCCTATTTTCAGTAAATAAACTAGTTTACAGTTTATTGAACATTTAATAGTTTATGTTGTAGCAGTATGACATAGGTAATCATAAATTGCATCAATAGAATGAAACTAACAGCTTGTAGCAGTTCATCAACGTGTACTAATGTTCTTTTTGTATGCTAATTAACACATGAATTCGCAATAGATTCAGGCATTGAATAAAGCCTTTATTACATTCATCTTCATTCATTAGTTCATGGGTTAGTGATTTAGTCTTGTGGCTGTTAATAAATGACATTCATTTGTTTCTGATTAATAACTCATTACTTTCTGATTAGTTATTCATTAGTAAATGCCTTAATTACTGACAGGTCATGTACCCTTAATGTAAAGTGTTACCCAATTCACTTATGACAGCAATGTAAATGAGCCAAAACATGTTTGGAGAGAAAATTTTGCTTCTTTAGTTTAGCACAGGATCTTTGAGGCCAACATTGCTAATAAACACCAGAAGTCAATAGTCAGCTTTTATAAACTCTCAATCTTGAGCTGGAGATTATCTTTAAAAAATGAAACAGAATCACCAGTGTGGCGTGCATGCAAAGGGGAGTCAAATTCTATGGCGGAGTCAAAATTCGGCACAACACCTGTAAAGTGGATGCTCACAGTAAGTCTGTGTATTAAACAACATCAACAAGTTTGCATAACTTTAGTAAAGAACTTTAGTTATGGATAAGATTTGGGTGAATTGACTTTCAGTGTTTGTTAGCAATATTACCTTGTAGCTCCAGCACTAAAATTAAGCAGCAACACTTGGACTTGTCTTGGCTGATTGATGTCATCTGAGGTAAGTGAAAATTGTGTAAACTTGATTTTTCATCAGTCTATTCCTTTAACTTTTATGCAGACATATATGTGGTGCACTGGTAGGTACTGAAAGACTTTTTACAGGTAGAAGCCATTTGAATCATCAGGAAGTACAAACTTTAAGTTAAAGTCTTGAAGTCAAACCCTTTTTAACTTAAATGCCCCCTAATATATAATAGAAGTTCCATTGTGAGAAGTCTTGCATTGCAGTATCTTCTTTGTAAGAGATCTGGCCAGAAACACACTCGCTTACACCTGTAATCAAAACAGATTAAAAGAAAACTGACTAATCAAAATGACTCAATTTTCAAATGACCCCACAAATCCTTTAATGGCTAAAACATGTTTGGTGGCCAAAGTCAAAAGATCTTAGATGTTCTTCACATAATGATTTTTAAATCTATATTAAGAACATTTCTCTTTTCATGTGATTATTATGAAGCTCTAAATGTCTATTTTTACTGCACTTTACCCATAAAAAGCTAATTTCAATAACACGTTCATAAACTTTCTCTTTATGTAAAGTACATTGAATTGTCTTTATGTATGAAATGTGCTTATATAAATAAACTTGTCTTGTCTTGCCTATGTCACGCAAATAGATATTGAGATACCAAACATACATTATATGGACAAGAGTATTGGGACACCTACATATTACATCCACTTGAGTTTTTATGACATCTCATTCTAAATCCATAGGCAATAGTATAGAGTCGGTACCCTCTTTGCAGCTATAACAGCTTCCTCTCTTTTGGGAATATCTTGGTTTTCTGAAGCATTACAATTTCCCTTCACTGGAGCTAAGGGGTCTAGGCCAACCCCTGAAAAACAACCCCATAGCATTATGCCTCCTCCACCAGACTTTACATTTGGCACAATGCAGTCAGGGCGGTGACATTCTCCTTCACCAAACCCAGACTCATCCATCAGACTGCCAGATAGAGAAGCATGATTCTTTACTCTATAGAATTCCACTGCTCTGGAGTCCAGTCACAACACACTTTACATCACTCCCACCTTGTTTGCCATTGTACATTTTGATCTTGTGTGTAGCTGCTCGGCCATGGAAACCCATTTTGTTCCTAACGCACAGTTATTTTGCTGATGTTGCTTCCAGAGGCAACTCATTAATGAGTGATTCAGTAGAGGGTAGGCACTGTGCGCTTCAGCACTTGCTGGCCGCACTCTGTGATTTTGCATAGTCTACTGCTTTGTGGCTAAGCTGCTGTTGCACATAGAAGCTTACATTTCACAGTAAAAGCACTTACGGTTGACAGGGGTAGATCTAGCAGGACAGAAACTGGCAGAGGTGACGTCCTATGACAGTGCCATGTTTAAAGTCACTGAGTTTATCAGTTCAATCTATTCTACTGACAGTGTTTGTCTATTGAGACTGTACTTGAATCTATCCACCTGTTAGCAATGGGAGTGGATGAAACACCTGCAGTCAATAATTAGGAGGGGTGTCCCACTTACTTATATATATAGAGTATACACTATATAGTGTAGTTTGGCCAATTGACAACATTCACGGTACAACTCATTTTTCAGTGAACCGTTGATTTGAATAACAGTCCATCATGGGCCTTTTCACAGCTGTTGTATTTGGACCCTCAATCTGAGACTTTCTTACCTCTTACTTCAAAACCACAGAGCTGTAGATCACCTCATCATCTCTGACTGCCTGAAAGAGCTGGAAGACAGTACAGGTTTAGAAATAATGGAGGATCTCTCATTCTTTTAACCCTGAGCACTCTTCCACCAGCTAAACTAAATGCATAACAATCCATCAAAGCTATATTTAGATTTTTTCTCATAAACTCTTATAGCTTTCAACCAGCTAATGCCTACTCAACTTATACTGTGAAGTGGTCAAAACAGTGAACTGTTACTGGTGATAAAGGCTGTATTTTGCACTTACTGTTTTCTTTTTGGTAGTTGTGGTTACACTGCTGTAGATCACATCATTTTCATGATCTGATGCAGATGAAACCTGCAGACATAATTCACTCAGGGTAACTCATCTCTTAATGTTTCAGTAATCAAATACCATTTGCATAGAGGAGTGGTGTAAGCAAAAATAATTTGGGGGCAGATAAGTGAAAAAGTTCCAAATGCACCATTTTCCACAATGTCATAACATCAGGCTATAGCCTACTGCTGACAGCCACATAGATATCACTTCCACTCTATGGTGATACAAAACAATAGCAAGACATCAGTCGAAATGCCAGATTCATGTAAGCACAGCAAGCACTGCCACCCCTTTCACTAAAGGATGCATCCGCTCACCACAGGCACTACTTTTACCCAATGATGATAAAATCTGACAGCTGAGATGTACAAAGAAGAGGAAAGACAACACTTAAACCTAATCAACCTAGCCTAAATACTGCCACAGTGGGCATGAAAATGTTTATGGATCATTTATGTCCTACCT
Source organism: Pygocentrus nattereri (assembly GCF_015220715.1). Classification (NCBI taxonomy): domain Eukaryota; kingdom Metazoa; phylum Chordata; class Actinopteri; order Characiformes; family Serrasalmidae; genus Pygocentrus; species Pygocentrus nattereri. The sequence goes on along the minus strand of NC_051229.1, from coordinate 12,871,148 downwards.
TTGATGACACAACTAATTGTAGCTTTTATCATAAAAAATGTGGCTTTGAAAATGAATAGAAAATGACACACTATCAGGGTTGGGATCTTACTCTTACAAATCAACAGGTACATCTTTTAATAAGAAAGAACTAAAGGCTTGAGGCAATGATAATGGGTGCTAAGCAGAGATTTGAGGGCTGAGAAAATAAGGTACAGCTTTAGATGGGTCAACTGGACTAAACCTTTCACATTCAGGATGCAGAGTGCATAATCACAGCAGCCATAGCACAAATAAAAATCAAATTTCATTGTCATGCAGCTTAAATATTCTTTTAGCATTTGATTAGGTGGGCTTGTAAAAAATCTGAAGCAAGAAAGGCACGACATTAACTACTGCACCAGAGCCACAATACTGACTGTGTGAACTGCAGTGTTACTGACCCTCCCTCTGGTCTCTGTTTGACTTCCATCTGTTAGAGTGAGATGAAGTGAATTAGATAATTTACACACTAGTCATTAGTGATGAATTAGTTGTCTACGCATAGTTATGTAATAACAGAACATTCACAACGTACAAGATAGCACAACATTAATATTTATTATTAGTTTTTAATCCTGTCCTTTTTAGTAGCAAAATCTTAAAGCATACTTAAAAGGCCTGTAATAAAACAGGAGATAGTTAACACTTACTGCACTTTTTAATCAACACGCTGGTTGTAACAATGGTCAGAATCAGCAGCAGCCCAAGGCCTACAGCCAGTAGAACCCAGAGAAGCCCAGTATTTCCCCTCCTGCAATGAATAATGATATTCATATATTTCGGTGATAACCACTGATAGTCTAAGTATCTTTAACCTAAGGCTTTTATAGTACATATTGCCAAATAAGATTTTTTGATCAATATTTGAAGTACAGCTTTGTCTTGCTGTTACTTGAGTCACTAACATTTTCTTAAGTTGCTGCTGCAGAAGACGCAGCTGTTCTGCAGAAAGCAGAAGAGAGAGAAAATGTACTGTACTGAAGTGAAAGCACAGCTGGTTTTAAAGACCAACACCACTTACAAAAGCTGCGCTACTTTTATGTCTTGCTGAATGAAGGCACATGATACACTGTCCAGTGTGTGGAATACCCCTTTAAAATGAGGTCTCTATGTTCCTGTGTGGGCTGAACACTTTAGTCTTACTTTGGTATTGTGGAATATAAATTAACAATTTAGAATGCAACCGCATACTTTAAGCATGACATAACAATATGTATTTCACCACACACATATATGACTGATGTCAGAAGAAAACCTTATATATATCTTCTATATCTTCATTTTTGTTGTTTTCCAGTTTTTGGCATAATTTGAAAATGTCTGTTGCCTTTTACACCTGTCCAGGGTGTATGCTGCCTTTCATCCGATGACAGCTGGGATAGGCTCCAGCTCAACCCACCCCCCCAAAACCTGAGGGGGAAGTGGCTTACAAAATGTGTGTGTGTGTGTATGTGTTTGTGTGTTGCCTTTTACACTGTGTGTTAATTTCATGATGAACGGACCAGAAGGAATGACCTAAAATGAAATGGAACTAATTCTGGTTCCATTGACTTACAATGAAAGTAAAGTAGGTTTTTTCCTTATCCTGTAAAGTTACCATTTTGGAGATACAAGGTTTTGTTCTGACAGCAGCGATATGCTACTCAATCTGCAAACAAAAAACCTTACCACCACACTTCTGTCCAACATCACACATGAGGCCACTGTCTATGCCCCATGCACACTGTGAAACTGTTTGCAACCTATCAGATTATGCAGAGGACTATACTAAGCAATGCTACAATCCAGTCAGAGCTAAAAAATAAGTGATCCTCAACATAACCTCACAAATGCCTGCTTCTGCTCAACATCTAGTGCTGCATCTCCCTTCTGAGAGCTTTTCTTTTTTCGAGATTATCCAAAGGGTTAATTTAGCCTTGTATTTAGAACCTTGACTACACCCAAAAGTATGCATACTTCCCTTGAAATTATTGAATTCTATGTATTGATGTCACAAGAGTTTAACTGCATGCACACAGCTTGTAGAAATTCCATAGAAAAGCACTGCCAACAGAATAGGATGCTCTGGAGCAACTGCACCCATGAACAATGTCAGGCAGGAGCCAGAGGGATGTGAGCTTTGGGCTGTGAAGCAGTGGTACTGCATTCTCTGGAGGGATGGCACTCCATCCAATACCTTTGAAATGATATGGAGTGAAGTTTTCCCTATTAATATCCTTCCTTTTCCTGGATGACCAGGAGTCTACAAACTTTTGGTGAAGTGGTGTACCTGCAGTCAGCATTGCTTACATTTGCTGTGCTTACTAAACTAAAGGAGACGTGCTGATTCCTGTATTTTGCGTTGTATTTGCACTGTATTTTTAATCTACATTTTTATAGCGTCTCTGATATCTTAACTATAAAATGAATAATGGTTCAGTTCATCTGTATTTCACATACACGTCTTGGTTCTTCTGTTCATTCTCAGAAGCTGTTACTGCTGCAAAAAGCAAAGGTGTGAAAGTACACCACTTATAGGACTTAAGTGTCAGACAGCCATTCTAGTTAAGGAATTCAGCTACTTTAAAGTTCCACCCATTACTGGCATAGGAGTTAAACTGCGTACACATAGTTTGTATAATCTCCTTAGAAAAGCGCTGCCAATAGAATTGATGCTTTGGATCAGCTACACATGAGCTTAGTGTCATCATGCCCAATGCCAGAGGTCACCTAGAAGGCAGTAAACCCCCTGCTGTGGAGCAGGGGAACTGTGTTCTCTGGAGTGATGGAGCTCCATTCAGTAGCTTTGGGATGACATGGAGTGTTTTATGTGATCCTAATGAACTAATAATCCAACATCAGTGCATCACTAGTGCTCTTGTAGCAAAATGCAATCAAATCCCCACAGTAATGTACCAACAACTTGTGTATAGAATTCATGGAATAGTAGAAACTGCAGCAGATAAAAGGCAGATAAACTCCTTATTAACAGGTGCTGTACTTTGGCCCATTTTTTATATGGAAGTATATGTTTAACTTAAAGCTACACTATGTAGGTTTTAGTGATTTGGAGGCCTCTCTGGAGGAAACGTGTAATTGCTCACAATACATGGAAAAACATTTTGTAATGTTGATTGTGCTTCTGATGCTTGGTAGCGCATTGAAAGAGTCTTCAAACATCTAAACATAGAGCCAGACCTTCTTCTTGAGCCAGTGAAGGTCTGTGCACGTGAGGATAATGTGTAAATACGTGTGCTGTGATTTGGAAATTTCCTGCCAAATCCAACTCAGCACCTCTGTCTTTTAAATGATCATTTCAACTTGCAGCAGAGCACACAAAGTGTATTTTCTCATAACACAACCCGTCATCTCGTAACACGATCCTTATTGTCTGCCTGCCAGCAAACATTGTATGCCCTCATGCAATAGCTGGAATAAGTGTGTTCAGTTTTGTAGCCATGTTTGTGAAGATGCTGACCTCACAATCAAGATCAAAACTGATCCTGCAGGCCTGGAACACTTACAGAGCATTTCAGACAGAGGGTGAATAGATATGTAAGAAAAGTAAAGTGTTTTATAAAGTTGAAGCATGTGAATCTATTCTAGTAGAGAACCCCCCCCCCCAAAAAAACTATGAAGACTCAGAATGAGCTTAATAGGCCAACTTTAACAAAAAACCTAACATAGTGCAGTTATGTGAGGTGGTTAAAGCATACATCTATATACGAATAATGCCTATTGCCTTAAATATTATCCCCATATTAGGAGTCTAAAATTAATACACATTCAGCACATCTGCATTTCACATATTTCTCACTCTTGCTTGTGCCATGTCCATTATCAGAAGTTGCTACTGCAGGAGGGTCAGTTGTTCTTCAAAAAGCAAAGAGTAAAATCAGGCTATACTGAGGTGTGAAAGTACAGCAGTTTTTGAACACATTCATGAAGTAGAGTGTCACTACTTACAGCTCTGCCGCTGTTGTCTCTTTATTCTTCCTCATAGTTTCAGAACCTAGAATGACAAAACAAACATATTCATTCTTTCTCTTTCTTGATTTGATGAATTTTAAGGTTCTGTTTGTGATCAGACCTGAAGTGGTTTCACCGATGCAGGTTTCCTCAGTGGCACAAACTGTAGTCACAGCTGTTGTTGCTGTGGAAAATAAGATATACATTGGTGTGAGTGGAACAACATTACAGCTTGATGATCAGCATGTATGAACAGTATTTCTGATACCTGTGATCTTACTTGAAGGTCTTTCAGTGACAGTGAGGTGAACAGGAACCTCCACATCTCCTGCACTGAACCAGTACCAGCCAGCATCACTCTTCTGCAGACCCCTCATCTCCACACTGACAGATCCTTTTCCATAGTCGATGACCAGCACTACTGAATTATAGAATTCTGTTGTCTTCCCCCCTGAGAAACACCTCCTGTCTTCAAATCTGCACCAATTCCTCTTTTTATTCTTATATTCAGCACTGTAGAGACACTGGACACTGACACTGCCCCCTTCTTGACCACTTACTTTGCTGTTTATCACTGACACTGCAGGATCTGAATAAAGAGGCAGAGAATGAGTGGTAAAAACACTTCCTCTGTCATAAGTGACATCTTATAAGTTTTAAGTTACAGTGAACATGTTCAACCTCACACAGAGAGACTTCTTACCTGCACTGACTGTCAGGTACAAATAATCCTTGTCATCAGGGGTCTCTTTCCCACCAATTTCCACAGCACACCAATAATATCCAGAGTCAGAGTCTTGAAGACTGTTCAGTTCCACAATAAACATATTCTGGGTTGGATGATCAGTGACTGATGTGCTTGTGTTTGTAGAGGCTACTATTTTACAGGAGAACCAGAAATACCCCTTACACCAGTATTTAAGGTTTGATTTGTATTTCTCATCATAAAAACATGGAATAGTGAGAGATTCTCCATGTTTTACAGTTAAATTCTTCAGTGTCTTCAGGCTCTCAGAATCTGCAGAAAAGAAGCCAAAACATACCACAGCCTCACTCCTCCACTCATAAAAGGGATCTGCAAGGGTTCTTTAGTATAAGCATTGATTATACACTCACTTTCCACTTTATTAGGTACCCCTATATTGTATCTATACTCATTGTCTATTTTATCAGGTTGCTGTTACCCAGAGCTGTCCCTACAGCCCATGGCCTGGACATATAGTTGAATCTATAATGTTGACTATACACTTGCACTATCTGCTATACATTATGCAGTTACACACATCTTAATTCTAAGTTTTCAAAAAGAGAAAAAAAGAATCAAAAATAATTTAAAAGACTTCAGACGCTGAGTTCCTGTGGGAAGGAGGAAAAGGTCTTTGCTTTATTTGAGCAACAAATGGCAAGTGGTCTCCGGAGACCCAAATGTGAAGACAGATTCAGCACATCCCCTTTGTATACATCCTTTTGGGGTGATAAGATAATCACCCCACCCCTTTTACAAAATTCCACATCATATTAGTCCGGATAAGACCCAAGACCTTTTTTAGTCACCCTTAAATGTATATGATATCTTTTTTATATCATGCTGATACCAGGCTATCCTATCCTTACGAGGTCATCTGACCTAGTTCTTCATGTGAGTTCAATATGTAAGTTTGAGTTCATTACAACTATTACTTACAAAGTCATCTCACACAAGTTTCTATACGAGTTCAAACTATGGCCTTTTCCTATACCACCTCTCTGTATGAGGAATCAATATTCTCACTTCAGTCAATCTCTAAACTACTGATTATCATTGATTACGAGAAAATGTATTCAGGTTTATTCAAATCACATTTACCATATAGGTGCGCTTTGAAGTTCAACAATAACAGACTGTAATCCATCTGCTTCTCCGCAAAATGATTAGCTCTCCTTTACCCTTTTTATCAACAGTCAGGACCACCACTGAGCAGGTGTTATTTAGGTGGTAGATGATTCTCAGCACTGCAGTGAAAATGACATAATAGTGACATGTTAGAGTGAGTCTGTGCTGCAGTGAATCACACCCAACAGCCAGCCTATGTCAGTGTCACTGCTGGGCTCGGAATAGCCCACCAATCAAACTTATCCGGCCAGTAATGTCCTGTTGACGTACTAGAGGATGACAAGCACAAACTGAGCAGCAACATATGAGCTATCGTCTCTGACTTAACATCTGTAAGCTGGATTGACCATGTAGGAGTGTTTAATAGACTGGACACTAAGAACAGATCCTTTTATTGTTAAACTACAAAGTGCACCTATGGTAGGTGGACCTGATAACATTGGACCCTGATTGTAGATACAACACTTTGACAACTTGTTGAACCATTTGAATAGTTAAATATTTCTTTGCCACTTAGTAAACAGTTACATACACAATGTTATGATGGTCAGTTATTAAAATGTTTCTACTGTTATTGGTTACATGACAATGACTACATGTTTAGGTACTATATAGAGTCCTACTGGCTAAGCGTGAACCCAGGAACAACTTCACAGCCATTGTTATTGTGAACCATTCCTTAAAATTTTCACTGCTAAGTAAAGACACTTTTTATGAAACACATTCAATTGGATATAAAACATTAAAAAGCAGATCACATCAAATATGTCCGTTTTCACACTGCACCCCGACATGGACAAGTTAAAGCATTTAAAGCCGTGAAAGTGTAAAGAACACAAGCTCAATGCAAAGGAATGATGCAGCATTGATCTTACCTGAGATACAGAGGAGTAACACAAAGAGAATTAAAGAACTCAGGAGTGAGTAAAAGTGCATGTTTCTATAAGAGAGACCAGAGACAAAAACTCTTCCTGCCTCTGAGTGAAGCAGCTGCACTTCAGAGCTCTTCCTTTTTTTCACATTTATGGCATTTAGCTGACGCTCTTATCCAGAGCGACTTACAATTTGATCAATTTACACAGGAAGGCGAAGGTAGTGTTAGGAGTCTTGCCCAGTCGCTCTTATTGATATAGTATAGGGTGCTTGTCCAAGCAGGGGATTGAACCCCAGTCTACAGCGTAGAAGGCAGAGGTGTTACCCGCTACACTATACAAACTGACTCCCGGTGACTTCTCTGACTTAATGTTTGAGATGTAGTTACACTTTTTTCTTTTAGTGTTTTGATAGGGTAGATTTCTCTTATTATTGCTTAATATTATGTTGGTTAGTTTTTCACGCTGTCATTTTGTTGACAAACAAGCATGAGTTGGTCAAAGCTAACTTTACTGTAACTAGCTTAGCTACCCAACCAAAGCTGCTTGTGCCACTGTTGACTGATCATTTCCAGTGTTAGATGATGACACCTAATTCTACAAATAGCTCAAATTCATTCGGCTTCCAAATGAGCTTCATACCACGGCTATGAAATGCTTGAAATATGTAAATAACACGTTGTTGTTGACTTTATACAGCATGAATGATAGGGTACCAAAAATACAAGCTGCTACTTTTCCTGACTAGTGATGTAAATGAATGTGTTGCATGTTGTTTTTAAATTGCTTTATGTGACTGTCAAGTTGCATGGGACTTATGTTGTCAGATTAACCAGGATACTGATGTCTCTCTGCACAGGTCAGCTAAAAGGCCTTAGGAAATCACATACGGCTGTTATAAAAGGGATTAAAGCTGGCTTTTGAGCATAAGTTGCAAATACTGTAGCTTTGGGTTTGTGCTTGTTTGGGGTTTTTTTCCACTGAAATGATGTCATTGTCCCATTTTAAATAACTCTCTTGGGGCACCGATATTTCGGTGCTAGTGAAGATCAACAAGTTACTGAAGTGTGTCTAGAGAATTAGACTTGCACTCTTCCTCCATATTTTATGTTACTCTTTGTACGTATTGCTACATGCAAATCAAATCAAATTTATTTGTATAGTGCTTTTTACTACAGATGTTGTCACAAAGCAGCTTCACAGAATTCCAGAAAAGACCAAGTGTTTTTTGCCCCCAACCCCTCCCCCCCCCCCCCCCCCCCCCAATCCTTTCAGGCAGAGTGGAACACATCCAGCTTGGTTTGTCGCCATTTCCGCTCTAGTTTCCAAACTGTTTGTTTTAAGGTACGTGTTTTATCGTTGTACCATGGGTCGAGCTTTTTCTGCCTTATTCTTTTTATTTTATGTGGCTCCACATTTTCTAAAGTGAATCGGAAGGTATTTTCTAAATAATCGGTTAGTAAATCTAACTCCATTTGGTCTGATGGAGTGAAAACTGGCATTGATAGTTCTGGCAGATTTTCTACAAATTGTAGGGCGGTAAAAGGTTTTATTGAACGCTTTGTAGAATAACGAGGGGATGTACATATATTATGGCTAAGATGTAGCTCATATGAAATTAGGTAATGGTCAGAGACTGCTGAGGTTTGCGGTAGGATATTAAGCTTATCTATGTTAAGACGTAGTGTCAAAACTAAATCTAACGTGTGACTACAGTAGTGTGTAGGCCCTGTTACATTTTGAGTAATACCAACAGAGTCTAGAATTGAAGTAAATGCCTTTTTAGTGGGTTATCTACCTTCTCAAAGTGAATATTAAAATCTCCTACAATTATTGCTTTATCATTGCACACAGCCAGGTTTGCAGTGAAATCACTAAATTCTTTTATAAATTCAGAGTATGGCCCTGGTGGTCTGTAAATGTTAAATAATGAGAACGCCTTCTTTTTTGTGACTGGATTTGTAACATGAATGGAAAGGACCTCAAAGGAAGTGAAAGCGAAAGACATTTTCTGTTTCTGACTAATATCTAGAGTATTTTGGTATATTACACAGACTCCACCTCCCTTGCCTGATAATCTTGGCCTATGTGCATAATTATAGCCTATAGACGTGGCTTCATTTAAAGCTGAATATTCATCTGGTCTAACCCACGTTTCAGTGAGACAGAAAATGTCAAATTTATGATCGCTTATAATTTCATTTACAATGACTGCTTTTGAGTTTAGTGATCTTATATTGAGTAGTCCAAATTTTAGATCTAAGTTGTTAGTGCTGTCATCTGAATATGGATATATATTGATTAGGTTGTTTAGCCTGTCTGTCTGCGGCCTGGTCCCGGCTCTGGATTGTCAGCAGCTGTTTACACTACTCTGCCGACTAAATAAAAGACTATGAGCTATGCTACAAGAAAGTAAGGCAGCACACTCCCGCGTGGGGTGGACACCATCCCTACCTATAAGACCAGGCTTGCCCTCGAAATGCGACCAATTGTCTATAAAGCCCACTTGATTTTCGGAACACCACTTGGACATCCAGTAGTTTAACGCCGAAAGCCTGCTGTAGGCTTCCGCGCCGCATTGTGATGGGGCCAGAGCAAATTACGGCATCGGACATTGTCTGGGCCTGTTTAATCACCTCTCTAATATTAGCCTTAGCTATCTCAGACTGCCGCAGATGAATATCATTGGCCCCTACATGAATGACTTTCCTCGAATATCTCTTATCAGCTGACAGTCTAAGGTTGTCACTAATGTCCAGCGCTCTGGCTCCCGATAAACATCTAACTGTTACTGCTGGCGCCCCTAAAGGAGTAGCTAATTTCACATGTCGGACAATCGAGTCTCCTATAACCAGAGTACTTTTAACAGGCCCCTCAGTGGGTGTTTCACTGAGCGGGGCAAACCTGTTTGACACGCGAATCGGAGGAGCGTGGTGTTCCGGTGGGCTAGCTTTGGCCTCAGTGTTAGCATTTGCCTTAGCTTTCCGGCTAGACCGCAGAGTCGTCACCCATTCACCCCGCTGTAAGGGCTCTAACGCCGGAGTCAAGGGGGTGCTAACTCTCCCTAGGGCACCCGGAGCTGCTAACACTGAATCTTGCTGTCTGTCCTTTAATAACCCTGTCCTTTAATAACCCTGTCCTTTAATAACCCTCTAACTGGTCCACTTTCTCCACCAGAGAGCTAACTAGCTGGCTGGATAATGACACAGCCACTGTCATTATCACTAGAGGCAGAAAAGGGGGTTAAACTAAACATGCCACACTCCGAGCAGACGAAACAACCAGCAGAAGCCATGATATTTCAGGTAGGAGGTTTAGGAGGTTATAGCACAAAACATTGCCGCAGTGATGCGCTCTCAGTCGCTCGCAGTGTCTCGCGCTCTCAGTCCAACACTGCTGTGCATTGAACTAACATCATAAAACTGGCAACAAAAACCAGCAAGCTTAATCAAATGTGGGGGTTAAGCTACTTTAGCAGTTGTAGCCTAAAGTTTGAGAAACTAGTGTTGTTTTAGAGATGAAGTACAATATTAGACTTTCATTTGGCACCATTTCAGCATGCACAAGCATTAGCTTGCTTGAAGCATAGATGTAGCAATATTCATATTTCAGTTGACATCCTCTCAGTTCAGAGGAGTTCAGAGGAACCAGTGACACTCAGATGAAAGATTTTGTATAAAAAATATCAGCTTCGGACCACCTTTGTTTACCACAGGGTGCAGTGGCAATGGCAATTCTTGAAAATGCCATCTACCCCCCACTTCACTTGTGAAGTGAAAAGCAGAGAAGGCATTAGCTACATGCTCCATGCTGACTAGCTACATTACCGAAAGAGTAGCTGTTAATGTGGTGAACATTGACATGAAACATGACAAAATGACAAGAAAATAAAGAATTTATACAAACACATAACTAATGTGTTTTGGGTTTTTTTAAATTAGCAAATGGAATTAACCACTACCTGGTAGCACTGCTAACATAGCATAGTGTTTTAATGCTGGCATAGTCATCAGCAGTTTTATTCATCTTAATCTGTCATTATTCAAAATGATAAAATACATTATTGAGAATCTTTATGGGCAAAAAATCAGGACATTGCTGATCATTCAAGTCAGAATAGATGAAGCTTTTTTATTGCCCTTTGAGCATTGAACTTAGCAATGCATGTACTAATGCTACTGACTACTTAAACTGGAGAAGTGTTGGTAGGGTGTAAGAAGTACAGAACACCAGCTTCTATAGTACAGTGCAAAAGTCAGTGACCAATTTCCTTTATTTAAGAACTTCTCACGGTGGGGCTTTTCTCGGTTTCTCAAAGATGAAAGCTTTAAGTGCTGCTTATCTGTTGGTGAGAGGTTTCGTGGTCTACCAGGTATTGAGTCCCTTGCTCTCTCTCACTTTTATTCATTTTTCATTTTATTTTCAGCTTTGAAAACTCCTGTTTTTGAATTATGTTCCTTTGACTTCGTCTTTATTTAAGCAGATGTTAAATTAGGTTATATCTAATATCTTTCTCCAAAAATGTAACCTGTTACATTCTCTTTTTCTTATACTATGGAAGCCAACATGTTTGATACAGTTCTTAATCTGACCAGCAGGGAGCACAGCACACCAAAAGACTGATGATTTAAACTGCAAAGAACCTTTCGTCCAATCTAAATAGCCAGAATTCTCCAGACTTATATGGGGATGTGGTGCTGTCTGTCCAACTGCCATTCATCTCTAATGTAAGGGGCATCATGCAAACTTCCAAAGAGGCTGTTTGGGGTGCAGACTTCGGCAGACTTTACTTCTGGAATCACTATTTATTCAGAGTGAAACAGACAATATAAATTACAATCACATGCTAAAGGTCCTCCACTGCACAAACCACACAATACACGCACAAGTGTCCAAACTCGGGGCCAATAAGGAAGCAAACTGAGCTGACGTCCTCAGTCATTTGTGACTTTTCCAAGCGAGTAACCCTGAGGTCTTGTAGATTTCATGCGATGACAGCCAGATTATCACAGAATGTAGGCCCAAAATCCATGAGACTACAGTCCAGGACTCTGGAGTCCAGAAATTTGTATTGTCTTTAATTCCCCTAGAATTATTAAGAGCTTTCATAAAGTTTAGTAAAATTGGCTTTGAAAAAATGTCTTGTTTTCAGCAATAATGAGAGAAATTTAACCTCTCAAAAAAAAAACAAAGTAAAACAAAGCATAACCATTTTAAAAAATTATGTCAGAGTAGTCTCAGAGAGGCACAGTACCAAGAAAAAGGAAGAAACAGGAAGAGCACTGGAGTCAAGCTGCTTCCATCAGCGGCAGGAAGAGTGTTTCTTATTTGAGCCTCTAACAGAAACATGCGCTTTTACTCACTCATGAGTTCTTTAATTCTCCTTGTTTTACTCCTCTGTATCTCAGGTAAGATCAATGCTGTATTATTCTTGTACTGTGACTGTTCTTCACCTTTTGACTACTTTAAATATGTTATACTGACGTTATATTGATCTGTTCTTTTTTACCTTGGCCTCTTAAACATCATTTTGTAGTGATTAACTTTTTAGACTGTTGCTGAATGCACCAACAGTTTTGAAGCAGTTGCTCAATTGAACTAATACTGCTGCCTAATTTGGCTTCTGTACTGCAGATTCTGAGAGCCTGAAGACACTGAAGAATTTAACTGTTAAAACTGGAGAATCTCTCACTATTCCATGTTTTTATGATGGAAAATACAAATCAAACCTTAAATACTGGTGTCAGGGGTATTACTGGTCCACCTGCCAAATAGTAGCCTATACAAACACAAGTGGAAGAACATCAGTCACTGATCATCCAAGCCAGAATATGTTTACTGTGGAACTAAATAGTCTTCAAGACTCTGGATATTATTGGTGTGCTGTGGAAATTGGTAGGAAATGGACCCCTGATGACAGGGATTATTTGTACCTAACGGTCAGTGCAGGTAAGAAGTCTCTCTGAGGAGCAGAATCTGTTCACTGTAACTTAAAGATTATAGGATGTGTCATTTATCTTGGAGGATGTGTTTACACCACTCAATCTCTGGCTCTTTATTCAGATCCTGCTGTGACTGTGATAAACAGCAGAGTGAGTGGTCAGGAAGGGGGCAGCATCAGTGCCCAGTGTCTCTACAGTGCTGAATATAAGAATAAACAGAAGAAGTGGTGCAGATTTAAAGACTGGAGCTGCTTCACAGTGGGGAGGACTGACACATCTCAGAATTCAGCAGTGCTGGTCAGTGATGATAGAAAAGGATCTGTCAGTGTGGAGATGAGGGGTCTGCAGAAGAGTGATGCTGGCTGGTACTGGTTCAGTGCAGGAGATGTGGGGGTTACTGTTCACCTCACTGTCGCTACTATAGGTAAACACTTCATTCTTAATTAATGACCTGAACCAACTATGGATGACTTTACTCTGAAGTTCCTTTCCTTGTACTGGCTTGTAGTCCCAAGTATATTTCTATTCTCAATTTACTTCACACTCTCTACAGGTGGAGATGAGATGCGAAGTAACAATGAAGGATCACAGCTGTAAGTACTATATTATATTACTATATTAAGCTATATTTATGCTAAACTTATGTTTTATTTGTTATTTTATTTTCTTGACACTGAGAATACTAGATAAAGTACGCAATTTCAGTGGTTTCTTTGGCAATAATATGCTATAGATTTAGTGGGTGCATCTGAAATAGCTACAATAGCTCTGGTGTCTTGAGGCCAACCTCAATACATGAAAGATTACCAAATGAAGCTTCCAGTTCATGTCAAGTGGACCGTACTTAAACAGATATATTTGAAAAGCATACAGTGGTCAATGCTACATTTCACTGAAAGACTTGAGGTGTCATTTCCTGCAGGCTACAAATATGATACTGAGTAAAGCTGGTAAGGAAGTAATGTTTGGAGGTATTGTTACACTAGTGAACCTCTTCAGGGATAAGTCTGTTAATAAGTCTGTAAACAGAGAGTAAAGATCTCACACCATCTGACTCACTGCAGTGATGACACCACACTGGCTCTCACCATAATCATTGGGCTGTTCCTGCTGCTGACATTGGTTGGTTTGGTCATCTGGAAAGTTAAGCATAAACAAAGTAAGTATTTTGTTCCACATCAGCAGTGCTGTGCCTGCAAAGCACCCATTGACTTGTTGGTTGACTAGTGCCACACATGTAATATCTGGTCAACAACTACCCTGTTGTCGTTAACTGACCATTGATGGCTGGGGTACAGTAGGTGTGGTGACCTCCACTCTGAGAAGGTGACAGCGCTGCAGAGGTTAGCATTCTGTGGAATTTAACACACTCAAAAATAACAACTCATCAGTTGGAATTTATATAGGACAAAAATAGCTTCTCCATAATAAAATACTTAACCCTTTTAAATCCCAGTCTTTTTATATACTAAGGCTAGTTTTTCAGTAACTATAGGGACTTCAATGCAAACCAGTTAAGCTATTCTTAGGTTGTAGAAGTGTGTTATAAAACTTGCAGGCAGGCCTTGGCCATTAAAGGGGTTAAAGTTCTAAAAGTTTGGACTTTTAGAATTAACTTCAAATCCATACTGGAGCAATTCTTCCAGACATGTCCTGGTAGTGCCCAGCTGATTTCCACAGTAAACATGCCTCTAAACTCACTCAGCCATATTAAAACAATATAGTCTGCTCCATCAGTTAGTGTGGCTAGTTGGATTAATCAGTGGGACTAGCTAGATTGTACACTTCATACTTCTCTATCTCTGTTGGACCAATGAGGTAATTCATACATAACCACATTTTACTCTGAAATACCTCTGACGGTAAAGACCACAGCTTGTCTGAGATCAGACAGAGCATCACCTTCCATCATTAAAAAGGAGCCAAATATAACCGTTCCTTATTAATATCAGTTTTACTGAACATGGATGTAAATTCTTGTTAGAAAATCGAGTGAATTTTCATTTCATTCAACTCACGTGAAGAAGATATGCACATACCTCCTTTTCATTCCTGGTGCATTCTTAAGATTCAAAAAAATTGTAGACACCATAGAAAGGCGTTGCCAACAGAACAGGGTGCTTTGGAGCACCCAGGCATAATCCTCTGGGGTACCATGCTCAATTCTAGTCGTCAGCTAGAAGGGTGTAAAGCCCCCCAGCAATGGGCTTTGCAGTTACTCTGCAGTTGATGGAGCACCTTTTAATACCTCTGTAGTGATGATTGTGGTCCAGAAATTATCATCCAACATCAGTATCTGACCTCTCTAATGTTCTTGTGGTTGAATGCAATCAGATCCTCACAGCAATGTTCCAACATCTCATCTAAAGCCTGCTCAGAAGAGTAGAGGCTGTTACTGCAGCAAAGAAGACAAACTCCATAATAATACATAAAATGTTGGTAATAAATAGGTGTCTAAAGAATATTGTTGATCTTAGTGATCTTTGGTTCAAAGTAAAATAAAAACATAAATATAAGCATTTGGGCCTTTTTCTATATTTTAAACCACACAGCATTCTGAAGGCACCAAGCCTGATGTTCTGCTACCTTGTTGAAATGTCCTACCGTAGCGCATATTTATTGCTCTGCATAAACCTGTTGGTAGGCTGCTTTGATAACCTAAATCAGAAAATGTTACAAGCATTAAAATTCTAGGTAGGATGTTGTTGCACTGGTACAGAAAAAGACACTGAAAGCATTGCACGTATGAATGAGTGCAGCAACTGGAAAGCAACAACCATCCAGCTCAAGTTTGTTACCGATAGCCAAGTCAATGCGAGAGTCGAGTCGAGCTGGGGGGCCTGAGCCGAGTGCATGAGTTTTGGTTTGTGCCTGTACAGGATACGCACTTGCATTGGTTGGATTCCATCACAGCTGGGGTCGTGCTCAACCTCAGGAAGGAAGCGCTGGGCTGGGCATTTCTGGTCTTTGAAAAGACCCTCTGATGTAGGTAGGATATTTTTTATAGACTAAATTACCTTATCATCAAGTAAGATGGATATGGAGCAAAATCATCAATACAAGCAAAATGTCTCTTCTGCAAGAAAACTGGACATTAAGCTTGAATGTGTCAAAAGAACTGCAGATACATTAGCGGAACAAAGGAGATTGATCTACAGAAAAAAAAGACATTCAAAAGCTAATGAGACACCAGTAAGAGCACTGAATTAGTAATCAGACTCTGAAGAGTTTGTCTATTCTGTTGACCCAGAAGGCAAAGAAACTATCAAAGTCAATGGATAAACACTGAACATGGTCCTAGACACAGGAAGCGGATGAAACTTCATAGGGGAAAATCTGTAGAACAAAATGTTAGTGCGCAATTAGAGCTGAAACCAACTGGAGAGAAATTCTATGTCTACGCCCAAGCCAACCTACTTTAGTGCTTTGGTTACTTTGAAGCACAGCTAAAATGGCAAAAAATGAGACAAATGAAGAAATATATGTGATCAAAGGAAATGTTGAAGCATTGCTAGGCAGTAATGCGTGTTTTGATCTAAAAGACACTAAACCCAGGAGATGGTGCAAGGCTGTAGATCAGTACAGTGATACATTTATACAGCTTATACAAGAGTTATATATCGCTGTTGTGAGAAGAAAAGCTCATATCTCCAAAATGACAACTTTACAGGAGAAGGAAAAAACCTACTTTACTTTTAATGTATTGTCAATGGAGCCAGACTTTTTTCCAAGTCATTTTGGGTAATTTCTTTTGGTCCATTCATAGTGAAATTTACACACAATGTAAAGGTCAACAGGTATTTTCAAAAGAAGTCAAAAACTGGAGATACGAGGTTGTTCAGACAGCGGTGATGTACTTATAAGAGTTCAATTCACTATTCAAAGGAAAGAAGGAAAAGGATATAGTCCCAAAATCACTGTGGAGGACAGACCAAAACTTTCAGCTAAAGGTTTGAGATGTGTGCCATATCCAGAGATGGAAGCTGTACGTCATGAATTTGTTGCAAGTTTGGAAGATGGAATAATTAAAGAAGTGAATCGCAATGGTTCTCGAACATCCTGCTAATTCCAAAGAAGGATGCTAAAGAAATGCAATGAGCTGACCAAAACAAAGCTGGGATTAGAGAAAGACACCCTGTTCCAACTATAGACAGTATTTAGCAAGCAATGCACGGAGTGTGTAATTGTTTGCTAGACTTAATGCTTGAAAAGGCTTTTGGCAAATAGAGTTAAACTCTGAATCAAAATACTTGACTACTACCATCACACACAGAGGTTGATATTGTTTCAGAAAGGTTCCCTTTAGATTGACCAGTGCTGCAGTGGCATATCAGAAGGCAATATTGTGTGGAACGGCAACAGTGGTCTGATATTTAGACGACACAGTTGCATACACGCAAAGTGAAGTCAAGCTGGAACAGGGGCTTAGAAAAGTATTCCAGAAATTCCAAGAGTGACTTTGAAAGAAGGCGAATGTGTTTTTTTTGGACAAATTTAGATACTAGGTCATGTTGGCTCAGCAGAAGGAGTAAAGCTTGTTCCAAAGAAAGTTGAAACTATTTGTAAAGTACCACAACCTGAGGATGTAGTGCAGCCTCAGTCAATCTGATGAAATTCATTTCAGATTTTGCAAGTATATCAGAGCCACTCAGGTAGCTGACATGAAGATGAAAACAATGGGAATGGACTTCAGAGAGTAAAAAAGCTTTCAGGAAAATAAAAAGTGCATTGGTGACTGAACCATGTCTTGCTCGTTTTAAGATAGAAACACCACCTGTGGTTATTAGTGATGCAAGCCCAGTAGGACCAGGACCATTCTACTACGGAGACAAGAAGATGGTCAGGAAAAAACAGCTGCATACCCTAGCCCAGGAGATGGCAACATGTGGCTCCAAATGCCAAATGCAGCTCTGTTACTGCCCTGTTCTGGCTCCACAGCAGAATTACTTTTCCTTCCTTGCAGTAAAATAAAGCTCTGCTGTTCATTCTAAAAGCTTGACAAAATAAATGAGCTAAAATGTTAAAGTTTTTACTTTCACTCCACTACATTTCAAAATCAAATATCTCACTTTTTACTCCACTACATTTTGAGAAATCTGTCGTTCCTTTTGGTTTTTGCGTGTATAAATACGTAACACGTCAAAACAAAAGAAGTGCAAAGCAAGAATACCAATCAGGGCACAGCGGTCACTTTGTTCTGAGCTTGTTTTGACCATACCAACCCAGTGCAAGCATAAAAATTTGGGAGCACATACGTCCCTAAATGATGGAATTAGCCTAACTTTGTGTAAATAGACCACAATATAGAAATGTGTCCACATATGCAGTCGTGACTGGCACGTTTCTTTTTTTCACTTTCATTTTATAGTAAATTAGTTTGGGTTAGTTTATGTTTATGAACAGAGGCCTACAGATCAATACAGTAAAGGAAAACTTATTTGTGATCCTGAGTTTAAAGCCAGTTTGTATTCAACTTGTAACTAATTTACAAAGTAATCTGAAACTGAAACTTTGCTTGTTTGTAAAAGTGATTTCAGAGCCACTCGGTTCTCCCTGGTGGAAACTGTTTACCTTCAGTGTTTTGTGCTTTGATCATTTTAATAGATGTCAGTGTCAGACTAACATTCTATTAAAAGACTGGTTTACCAAGAGAGACACTGGAGGATTTTCATCTAAAATGAGTTCAGGAAGCGAGTCTTGTTACAAAAATGATAACAGGACATTAGAGCCATAATTACTCTTTTAGTACTTTTACTTTCAATACTTAAGTACATTTGAAGACAAATACTTTTGTACTTTTTCTCAAGTTGAGGTCTAGAGTAAGGACTTCTACTTTTACTGGAGTAATATTTTACCTTTGGTATCTCTACTTAAACTCAAGTACATGATTTGTGTACTCCGTCCACCTCTGGGCACGACCAAAAGTGCTCTGAGCATTTGCACCCAGACTGTATCCTGTATGTAGTTTGTTCCCTTGCTGCAAGAATTAAAACTTCAAAGACAACATGTGATCCCAGGCTGATTATTTAAGAAGAATTTTCCTCACAACTGGTCAACTCAGAATGGATATATTGAGAATTGTGGTACCAGCTGCAACAGTGAAACAAGCACTGGCAATTGCACATGACACACACTGAAGTGTAAGCTCACACCAAAAGCTACCTGAGAAGTAAATTCTATCAGTCAAACTTGGATATGGATGTTTAAAGACCGATTCGCTATTGTTCAATATGTGTGTTTCAGGGCCTCTCCTGCCACTTGAACTACCACCCAGGGCTTAGTAGGCCCAGTTCTCCCCAAATCAGTATGTGCTGACTGCCATTGACTACTACATGTCTTACCTAGAGGCAGTTGTTATATCTGATATTTCATCTAAAACAGTCATTGAGAGCTAATGCAGATTTTTGTGAGGTTGGGACAAGTGAAGTTATTACAGACAATGCTAAACAGTTTGTGGGTGAACTCTTTCACTCATTTCTGAAATCGAATAGGATTAAGCACATCCAGACATCACTTTAATATCCCAAGATTAATGGCAAAATAGAGAGATTTCATAGGTATCTCAAAATGGAAAATATTGAAGGAAAAAATGACCCATGAGGAGAGACACTAGCTCACTTTATCTTCAGAAGAGGTATTCCCACAAACCTATCAAATATGCAAGAGAGGAAAAAAACAGCAAAAGACATAAGAAGTCATTACAGACAGTACAAATTAAAAATGAAGCTGTACACAAATGGAACAAAAAATGAAAACATTATGTACTGCTCAGACCAACTTCTGAGAATTCCTTTAAACTTGTCAACCCAGACTTTGGAACATGGATTGTTCAAAATGTCAGACACTTTCAAAGAACTCCACTTCAAATTGAACTGGCCTTTACAGAGTCTAACACTGGAGTGAAAACTGCAGTGTCAGAGATGCGGAATAATCCAGAGCCTGGTTCATCTGTATCCTCTTCCACATCTGATCGACCTCAGATCCCAACCAGTGGAATTATAAAGAGACCAGCGTGTTTCAGAAACATGGTTATGTGACTGGGCTGTTACTGTGGTAAAACATGCTTAAAAAGATTGGTTACATTGTAAGCTAAAAGCTCACTGAGATAGTAAGATAACTGAAAGAAAGTGACATTTTATTTATGGAAGCTAACATATATTTTATGTCTTTTAGGACAGTGTTGCTGAAGGAAGGGATGTAGTATAGTTGTATTATGATGAGAAAACTTTTTTCCTTTTTTGGAAAGTGGCTCTTGCTTGCCTGTATCCTAAATGCAGTTTGCCCTTTTTTTTTAGAGCTGTCGCAGTGACAGCTCAAAAAAAAAAAAGCATTCTTGAAAGTGTCTGACATTTCGAGCAATCCATGTTCCAAATTCTGGGTTGACAAAAAAAAACTTAACTCGTGTGACACACTAACTTTACTGTGCAGTAGTAGAAATTTATTCCACTTCTACCGGATTTCCCTCAGATAAAAACGGCACTACATTTCGTCTACATTTCGTGTGAATCTGACTGACCCATCACATTAGAATCCCTTCATTCTACATTCAGTTGGCATCAGCGACTTAGTGAAGTGTAGTGCAAAAAGTTTTCAATGGCTGAAGTTGCTGGAGTGAGTTTGGAAAGTAGTAATAAAGATAACACAGCATTTTCATAGGGAACATGTGGGTATCATGTTCAAGGCGAATATAAGAAGATATGCAAAAAGTTGAGAAAATGCCCTCAGACTCCAGAGGGTTAAAAATAATAGTTTCTCTTGAGATCAGTCAAAAGTTTTTTTTTCTCAACTTTTATACAATGTTCTATTTCTAATCCCTATTTATTGCAGTTTATTACTGTTTATTTTTCGAATAGCTTGGATTTCCGTAGTATAAACTGTGTATGTATGCTTGACGTGAAGTACAGACATGAAGTTGCTTCGTCACAAAGATGCACTTGCAGCAGCTGATGAGCAGCGTTGGCATGGAATAGAAAGATGGACTTGATTAGGCTAGGAGGATAGATCGGACAGAGCTCTGACATGATCGCCAAGCCATAAAATTTAACAAGGAAATTCTAATCAAGCATTCCACAAGCCATCAAAACAGCCAGGTTTTATTAGTAAATAATAAGCTTTGGGAATAGCATTTTATTTGAGCTGATCAAAACTCCAATTACTATGTTATGTTCGAAATAATGTGGAGTCAAAGAGTTGAAAGCATTTTGACTCTCAGAGCCGGCCCTGACTCCCAGGTACATCATAATCAAAGAATCAGCTATTTTGGAGTCGACTCATTATGACTAGTGTGATTGTGTGTTAATTCAGTTTAGATTTGTTACAGGATTTGATCACATTCCTTCTTCTGTCCCTCTGATATCCCATCCAGCATTTTCTGCTAATATCAGCCCAATGCAAATACTCATTGATTTCGATGTGGTCTCTCAATGTGGAATCCGCTTTAGACGTCAACAGACTTTCAAAAATGGCCCTATTTGAATGATGGAATGCTTAACCTTTCTTGCACATCAGTTGACATTCAGAAGTGATCTTCAGATAGTAAAGCTGCATTACACATCTCACATACAGAAAAGGGCCTGGACCAAACTGTATGATACAAACTCCCTCTGTAGGCCTGATACTGAGTATATATCTAAACACATAAGCCTTTAGATAACACACAAAAAAATCTTTAGATAACTACATATGCTTCCTCTGAATTTATGTATGCTGACAAATTTTAACCTAATGCTTATGTGAGCTACACCAGCTAAATTGGGTAGCTTATTAGCTAAGCGTCTAACTTCCCCCCAAGATGAGGCATTGCTTAATCTGGGCCTTGGTGTGCGGGGCTGCACTTGCAGTAGGAGTCATGTTTAAAGTCACATGGAACACAGAGAAAATAGTAAAAGTGTATGTATGATGCTAAACTTGAGTGTTATATTAAACATCCTTGAATAAAAAATATGATATAAATATGACAAAACACGGCTTAAAAACCAAAGATCAGACCTGTCTGAAACCTGTGTAGGGGAAGCTAATGAGCAGCTTGATTGACAGCTCTCTGTCCAGCACTCTTAGCCTGTTTGAACACTCATACAGAACTAAAATCATCTGGCAGCTTTTATGTGATGGTCACTGAAAAAAGTCACAGACAAACAGGCGTGTGAACAGGAGATAAGCAGCTACAGTCAGATGGTCCTGGTTTAGCTTTAGCTTGCTTCTTTGAACTTCTCGCTTCTCTGAGTTTCTCTGAACCTGAAACTGTTTTGTGTAGGTGGGGCAAGAGACATCAGCCTTTGAGATTGGTAAAGGGAATGCTTACGGAAGCATTACCCAACATTAGGACTGCCAAGTTTACATCAAGAGGACAGAAATATAGTGAAATGTATCTGTCATTTATTGGTCATTGAAACATTAGTCAAAGGGTTTACTTAGTACATGTTTACTGTCTGCCTGCAAGAACAAGATTAACCTAATTAGAAAGAAAACACACTGTTTTGATTACTGGCTGTACACTGTGTGCACAATTATTAGGCATTAATAACATTAAGTTATTAATGTTAATAAACCTCAAACATGAATGTTTAAGAAAGTCAAAGTGAGGTTTTGGCTTTCTAAGGAGAATATCTATATGCGCACATTTATTGGGCAACTATGATGGTGCAGAATTATTACGCAGCTAAATGAAAAACACACATTATCCCCTCTCACTTTATTTTCATCTGTTCAAGTGAGAATTATAAACAAACAACTCAAAACTTTCCAATGACCATTTCTGAGAAATAAAAAAAAAAAATTAGTGACCAATATAGCCACCCTTCTTTTCAATAACAGTGATAAACTTTCCATTCATGGAGTCAGTTTCTTGATGTGTTGACGATCAACTTTTTGTGCAGCAGCAACCACAGCCTCCCAGACCCTGTTCAGAGAGGTGTACTGTTTTCCTTCACTGTAAATCTCCCGTTTAAGAATTGCCCACAAGTTCTGAGTTGGGTTCAGGTCAGGTGAGGTGCATCTTTTTGAAAGATGCAGATTCTTCCTGTACCACTGCTTAAAGAAAGTGTCTTCTAAAAACTGTCAGTAGGCTTGGGAGTTGATTTTGAGCCCATCTTCAACCCGAAAAGGTCCAACCAGCTCATCTTTAATAATACCAGCCCATACCAGTACCCCACCTCCACCTTGCTGGCGTCTGACTCGAAGTGGAGCTCTGTCCCATTACTGATCCAGCCACGGGTCCATTCATCTGGTCCATCAAGAACCTAACTGTGTTAGCTTTGCCCATCTTACTAGTATACAGATCTGCAAGAAAAATTACATAAATATAATAAATAAATACAATAATATTACATAAACAAAATGTGTATTAAATCAATTAAATTTCATTTAAAAATTAACATCATTTCAGCATTTCTGCTCATAATGAATAACTTATTTGTTAATTTATGCATTTATACCTGCATGATTTAATTGATTTATGCTTTTATTATACATTTATTATGTCTACCACACATTTATTTATTTATTTGTTTGTTTGGTTATTATGTTTTCATGTACTTATTTGTCTCTTTTTCAAGTCAGCTTTCATTTTCTGTAGAATCCAGAATGTTCAATGAGGGAAAACTAATCTCTGCAGAGCTGTGATCCTCCAGAATCTGAGTTTGTAACACCTGGGGTCAAAGGGGGTTGACAAATTGTGCATGACAGCAAGGGAGATGTTTCTAATGAACTGGACGATAAGGCGGCTTTTAGGCTTTTGTAATTGCCATTTATAAAGCAACACTTCAGTGTTCACTGGAACATTATGATCATTTTTTCTCTCTCCCTATTTTTAGTATTAACCGCAAAAGGAGGAAGCAGTGGCTATTCGGTATGTGTTACATCACCACAGCTGCAGTCTGAGACATAAAAAGTGTTGGATGTTCTGCTTAGTTTCACACATTCAGGATAACACAAACAAGTGTGTGTGTGTGTGTGTGTGTGTGTGTGTGTGTGTGTGTGTGTGTGTGTGTGTGTTATTTTCTCTTTTTCATGTAGGCAAAGCCTGATGTTGTGTACGCTGATGTCGTCTTCAGTAGATGGACACAAAGGAATCCAAACAAGGTTTGTCCTTTTTGTTTGTTTGTGTCAGATTTTAGACAGTAACCCAGAAAGACTGTCATTCACGTACATAGTGTGTAGTCACTCAGAAAGCACTTAAAGGATCAAAGACATTGGCACTCTTGCAGATGCAGGCCAAAAACATGTGGACACCCAAAAATCACATCCAAGTGCTTGTTGAACATCTCAACCTAAAACAATCAGTCATCCCTATAAAGTTGGTCCTCCCGCCAGTAAAAGTCCCAACTTTCTGGGAAGGCTTTCCTCCAGAATTTGAACATCTAACAGTGCAGGATATTTGCTTTCATTCAGCCACAAGAATATCAGCTTGGTCAGGAAATGATGTAGGCCGAGCAGGCCTAGCTTACTATTTCAATTCAGCCTAAATGTTGGATGAGGTTGAGGTCAGGGCTTTGTGCACTGGGGAACCGTCATGCTGAAACCAGAAAGGGTCTTCTCCAAACTGCTGCCACACAGATACAAGCACACAATTCTGTAGAATGTATATGCTATTGCGTTAAGACTTCCCTTCATTGGAACTGAGGAACAAATCATGAAAAACAGACTATCATTCTTCCTTCACCAAGCTTTACAGTTGGGACTACGCATTCAGGCTGGTAGTGCTTTCCTGGCATCATCCAAACCTAGATTTCTGTGTCTGAGAACATGTTTCCGCTGCACCAGAGTGCTTTACACCACCCCAGCCAATGCTTTGTATTGCTTGTGGTCAGCTTGTGCTTGTGTGCAGCTGATCAGCCATAGAAACCTAATCCAGTAAGCTTCTAACAAACAGTTCATCTACTGAGGCAGGTCTATCAGAATAGAAACTGACTTCTTCAACAAGTGCCATCCTAGTGCATCCACGCTGAGTGTCACTGAGCTGAATGACCAATGCTAGTGCTAGTGTTTGTCTATGGAGATTGAATGGCTGCATGCTTGAGTATATGCACTTGGATGTAGTTCAAATGACAGAAATGACTCAACAGGTGAGAACACCTAAGACATAAGTTGCTTCTGTTAGAGTCTATACTTTACTTCAGTTTGGCTACTTTTCTTTGGTTGAAGGGTAAAACTTCAACCAAAAACCTAGTCCTTGTCCTTTGTCCTGGTGTCCATTTTGTGTTGAATAAAGACAATTTCGATAACACTTTCTATGAATGTCACATTTGTACACATCTATAAACACATTCACAACATATATAATGCATTCATAAGGCATCATAAACATGACTATAAATATTTATAAAAATACACATTATATGTATCCACTCTAAGTAAAGTGACGCATACTGTACTAAAGCCGCCTCCAATGTTAAGAGTGAGGCTTTAAGCTGAAGTATTTACTGAAGAATTTACTGAAACATTAAAACATACACAGTAAAGCACATTACAGGCTTCAAATGTCAGATTTTAAACTAGTGCTGTCATCAGTGTTTTACCCAATGTAGGAAAAATGTACACCACCGTTAGCTTGGTACTAACTCAACACTGCGTATCCCAAAAATGCAGCCCTAGCAGCACCACTGGTGAGAAATAAAATTCTGGAAATCTCAGGCTGTAAATAAACTTTTTATTCATCTTTGCGCTCTCCAGGCTGGGACTGACTTCTTTGGCACTGACAGAATAACACATTATTAACACTACTCATAATGCATTGTATTAGCAATTCATAATGTATAATACACATTAATATAAAGTGTTATTCAGTGTAATCTTTTTTATAAATAATAATAATAATTATAATAACCATGTTTATAATGCATTATGAATGCATTATAACATGTTATAAATGTGTTTGTAGATGCTTACAAATGCAACATTCATAGAAACTGGTACCAGAACTTCTTTTGTGGTTTTGTTTGTTAGAGTTGCACTAATGCTTACTTGGTATTTACTAGCCTATAGATAAGGCTGGCACTCAGGAATGACTGACACCACAACAATTCCCAGTGGTTGTGTGATGTATCTGTGGATTGTGCACTGAGCATTATAGTGAAAGAACAAAAACATGAAAACAATCTGAAATCATGAATTCTGTTAAATTGATGATGTAATGGACATAAAGCCAAAATAAGAGTGCTGTGGTACCACATATTCCATAACATGCCAAATAACATATCAGACCATACATTTAGACTGAAATGCTCATTTAAATTTGCAGTACTTCTAACAGCCTCTGGTTTAGTAATGGGTTAACTATTTTCCCAGGTTCAAAAAATGTACCTGCACCTTTATTTCTAACAGTGTATAGGACGCAAAACACGTCTACATCACCAAGTTATGGTCATCATCTAATCATTTGAATTGCCCTGATTACTTGCTTATTATGTCAGTGGTGATAATATGTAAAAATAATGGCATGAATATTTTGCTAATAGGAACTACATGCTTTAATACTAAAACGTCATGCTTTCAATGCTAAAAGTGAAAAAGGAGGAGCGCACACTAGTAGGGGAGTGATTGATAACAGGGAGTTTATTCTTGGGGTACTTTGACACTATACTAATTTTTCAAACATATTCATTTTCTTCCTCTTTATTGTTCTCTCGAATCTGTGTCTGCAGGGTGAGTCAGTGGGTGGTCAGTTAATGGGAAGCAGACATGAAAAAATGTTATGTTTGGCTTATGAATCATTTAAGAATAATGTAAGAACTTGCCAGTTAGCACCTTTCTAGAGGGTGAATCCAAATGGCATAGGGAACCATATGTGTTCCTTTAATATGTGTTTAAATATAGTGATCAGTATCCAACATGTTACATTGTACGTTCTGTAAGCATTATAAAATAGCTCAGCAAATGTTTTTTTATATCCCATGTAACTGCTCCACACACTTCTTCCCACAGTGAAGCTGTTGGGTGGGGAACCTCTATCAATTTCATGCGTGCTTTTGGCCAGAAATAATATGTAGATTGGTCTTATTTATGTATGTATTTATTTATTTAACATTACTCTTGGAAGCTGCCTCCTTGCCTCTGTTTGGTCACATCCTCACGCATCCCCTGCCAGTTCCTTCTAAGTAGTTGTTATTCATTGTGGCACAGCTGTTGTGCAGTTTATGGGCGCACTCAGTAAATTAGGAAGTAAAAGACTGATGTATTGAAAGGGTGAGTCTCATAGAAATCCAAATGTTCCTCGTTTGAAATGCTATTTGTCTGTGCAGTGATGATATTGATAAAGTTAAAGTTTTACTACCCAGTCCATAAAGTCCATATATGGAAACTAAGGTACAAAATGGCCCTTTTTGAGATTTTATTTGCACTATATCTACTGTTATCAACACGCATACATCCACCTTTATGGCCTACAGTAATTTAACTTTGCCCGTTCACACTAGGTTAGAAGTGTTTCTGTTTGTTTTTTTGTTTGTTTATGAGGCACAAGGCAGAGCGGCCAATCAGAATAGAACTCTTTTGCATAGATCAGTTACGGTAACACAAAAGCCCTGGACAAAATAAGGCTGGAATATGGCCTTGTAAAAATGAACTGTGAAATCAGCCTACACAAATGTTGTAAGTGGACAATGAGGTAGCTGTAAAGCTGTAAGCTGATTATGCTTATTTTAGAGGTATCTTACTTTATTTTTTAACCAGGTTACATAGTCTAGTTGATATGGAGTTTATACAACCCAATACTGAACAGAACTCTCAAAATGTTACTTCATATTAAAATTGAAAGTAAAAACAGAAATGTGGGGTAGTGTGCTATCACCGGTTCCCAGCCTTATCAGTTTCTGAGAATGATGTTGCCTACAGCACAGTCATAATCTCTCTTCACACAGCAGTCTTTGTTGTCTCTTGTGTAGCACCGTTCACTTACGTGGTACCAAATAATAAGGCAACATGAAAAATGATTTGCAACTGAACAATGAGCTGGACCCACAGCATAAAACTATACTGATAAAGTGATTAACAGGTTTTTTGCTCTATGTGGGTGAAATGATACGTTTGGTTAGTGAGTCAGTAAAGGCTTTCCACTCTATAATTGCAACTGGTTTTCTTCCAGCTCCCTCAGGCTGGCCATGATGACAGGGTCATCTATAGCTCAGTGAAAACGTCCCAGTGAAGGGGTGAGTATATCTTTCCCTAAACAGAATATCCGGATTTACTGTGTCATTTGAATACATGTTAACATACACTACATCTGCTGAAACAGTCACTTTGCTTTAAATCTGTTCACACACCTGGCTGGTCTCTGTGTTGTAAACATGCTGTGAAGAACTAGGGATGTACATTCTGACTTATATCGATACTCAGGTATCCACAAGAGTTAATGAATTAATGAACGGATACCTGGTGAACTGTGGAGAAGTACAAAGCAACAATAAAAGGGAGAAAAAACAGGCCTATGCCAAAATAAGCACAAGGCTGTAGGCTTACTTTTTAAATACCAGCACTGAAGGTTGAATTTTTAAAATCTGTGTATGATACTCTTCAGTGGAGCTTAGTGATGTGCTGATGTAATATTTTGGTAAAAAATATATAACTTTTCTCTGTTTCTGGACCCAGCTAACTTGGACTAGAGTAGTTAGCCTAGTTAGCAATAAAGCCCTGTCTGTTTCTGCCATCTTAGCCACATCCTTAGAAGAGTTTGACATGATTGGTCTTCAAATTTTGCATCATTGGTTTAGAACCCTGTGGTATAGAGTCAGTAGTCACGCTAAATGTTTCCACAAGTACATTGCAAAATCATACTTAAATTACATATTTAATTATCCATGTAATCTTGCTTAAAAATGATTTATTAAAATGGCATGGAAAGACCTTCATTTAACGTAAAATCAGAGCCACATTATCATATCCCACTTTCTGATATTATTAAACCATCAAACTATGTGAGGTTGGAGCACAGGGGAGTGTAAAACATCAGTATGTAGGTACCTAATACCTAATACCTAAGGCATGCTTACTGTAAGAGAGTTAGAAGTCACATATCTAATAACAAGAAATCTACCAAAACAATGTGTTTTTTGTAAAAAACAGATCAAAGAAATATACAGATAATCTGGCACATTATCACTGATTTCCTATCGATACTGACATGTGCAGACGTTTTCACCATATTAGTTATGCTCACTTATTCACATGACATATGTATCTAAAGGTGGGTCTGGGGCGTCACTGGCAAGTCCAGCATCCAACTGATACATTTCCTGATGTGTCTATTCAGGTTCAAACATAAACAACACAAGGCTCGTTTGTGCAGAAAATGTGGATCTCAAATCTGTAATCAGACATTGTATTGATTTTATGAGTTCACTCGCTTAGCCGTTCTACCAGTCCTAGCTGCATTAACATCGATTTTTCTCTGTGATCTAAATTAGGACCTGGCTGTGGTTTGAGCAGGTTGAGACATGTTTTGGGCTTGTATTTATTGAAACGGTGTGGGTGACTATTGAGCTCTGGTTTTATTATGATCATGAGCCAAACAGCAATACTAAACTAAAGAAGCAAAATTTGGTCTAAAACTTGGCTGATAGACTGTATTTGGGCAACAAGTAGAAAAATGTAAATGTAAATGTGATTTTTCGCTCACATTCAGGCAATCCTATTTCATAGTAGCAAAGTTTAATACATGTTCTCGTAAAACTGTCACAATTAATCATAAAATCTGTATTTTCCTGATTTCATCTGCTTATTCTCCATCTTTCCACGATGGAATGCGATGAATGCACAAGAACGTGATTCAGGATTTGCATACCGATATCTGGAACGGTTAACAAAGTACTCCAGTACCAGTGCACATCCCTACAAAACCAACAAACATCATCATTATGCATGCCTTAAATCTAATGCACAGTCTGTCAGAACTCAAGGAAAATAAATGACTGTTGGCATCTGTGTTTTCATGAGCTTGTGCCCTTTTGTCATCATACATGGTCTTAGCTGAGGAGAGGATATACACCGTAAGTCCCATCGCCCAGATCACCAGAGGATCTTAATCTCACCCTGCTAAACAGTCGTGTTTTGTAGGGATGCACTGATATGGGAGCTGTTGTTCAAACCCAACATCTGATATTTTTATGTATAGGGACCGATCACGAAATATAAACTTGTAGAAATTCTACTTTCTCAGAGACTTTGAGAAATTATAGTTTAGTAGTTCAGCATAACCTTAACATTCTGCTCTTCCAGAGTCCAAGAAACGCATCAACATTTCAAATTATCAGCCAAATCTAAACATCTATCCGATGAGCTTCTGTCTGATTTCCTTGTAGGGAATTATCTGTTTATACCAATATAGTTCCAGTATCGTTGTGCATTCCTAGTGTTTTTCTGAAATCCCCTTTTACTGTGCTGAGTGCTGATTCAAAACTCATAATTACTTCTGATATGTCTGCAAAACATTGGCATAACCATCCCATAATGCTTTATGGCAGATGTCATATTCTGTCATTGGATTTTTCCGTCATGGCATCAGTCGTGACAGTTACTGATAATGGGCCCCATTCACCAACTGCTCTTAAGAAGAAATTTCTTATTAAAACTCACTTATGCAGTTTTTATGAAGATTTTGTCATTCACCAATGTTTTCTTATTTGGGAGTTTTTCTTAGGTAAGAACAGAATTTACACACATTCAAGAGCACAACGGGGCAAACAGTTCTGCAGTTTAAAAACATGTACTTTTTCTCTCTCAACAACAAATTTAAGAAAAAACGTATATTGGTAAATGAGGCCCAATGGTAACAGGACACTGTGACATTATGGAAAAAAAAAACTTTTAATACAATGGTAACACTTTACTGTAGGGTGCCGTTCATAAGATTACATAAGCTTGTAATGGCAACTGACATAACACTGCATAACTGTTTATAAATGCTTATTCCAACAGGCATCATCTGTCATAAAGGCTTCTTTGGCTAACTTTGGTGAACATTGGCAAACATAACCTTTATAGCGAATAATGCCTATTATAAACATTTATGTAGGGTTATGTCAGTTATCATGACAAGCTTATGTAGGTGTCATATAGCCTTATGAACAGCATCCTACAGTAAAGTGTTACCAATACAACTTATAACAGTGTATGACATCTGCCATGATATTATGTAGTCAATGTTATGTAGCAGGGTTCAAGTAAATAGACAGAGTAATGGAGATCTTCAACAATTCAATGAAATCAAAGTGCATGTGTGACTTTGACGTTAACCATTTTGCCAGCGGGGGACTCGTCTATTTTGAGTTGTATATGTTTGTATTCATATTCATTTCTGTTTGCGTAAGTAACTGTTCCCTTATTTTTTTTCAGAAACCTGTCAGCATTTGTATCACTTAAACAGACAGAACATACCACATGGGTGCGTGGCTACCCTGAAATAGAATTTGAAGAAGTATGGGGAAGTGTGTGTGTCAAACACAACTCTGTTCTTTTCAAACAGTTGCACAGATCTACAGCCAAGGAGGAATTTACGGCCTTCTTCGTTACATGAAGTGAACAACCAATCCGATTGGACCTTAGTTCAGAAAAACTGCAGACTGCAGTGAAACTGTGCATTCAGACTGTGTATATTTGTGTCAGAACTGGCAGTCATTTTTTTCCCCATTTATAGTGGCTTCATATTTGAGGACAAGCTAATTTGTGTTTTATGTCATGCTGTCAATGGTATCTGTCCAGCAATGCCACTTTTTCTAAGAGCACTCAGGTGGAAGGACTCAGGGTCCAGCTAGCATCATCTACTTTGTAATGTGAGTTGACCCCTACTAGTGGTCTTTAACCCAAACATGTCCAATGACTAAGTTTAGTTTGATAAGGAAAGTACAGACCTAGTCTGAAAAAATACCAGTTATCCTTTGTTTGTAAATTTGTTTGTAAATTTCATGATGGACTTAAAAAAGTGACCTAAAATGAAAAGTTTGGTTCCATTGACTTCCATTAAATGTACTTATTTTCCATCACCTGTAAATCATTTTGGAGATACAAGGTTTTCTTCCAACAACCGTGATATTTTTGTACTGTATATAACTTACTCGGTTTTATTTTTTTTTAGATTTTTGAAGCATTTAATTACAAAATATGGTATAATGTTTTAAAATATATTTGTAAAGACTCAATTTGAGACCCACCTGTCTTCCTTTTTTTATATGTATACTGTTTTGTCCTTTTGTGGCACAGTGGGTAGCACCTTTCACTCACAGTAAGAAGGGCCTGGGTTTGATTCCCTGGCTGGGTGACCAGGGTCCTTTCTGTGTGGAGTTTCTCCCCGTGTTTCCTCCGGGTACTCTGGTTATCTTGCATGGTCCAAACACATGCACTCCGGCTAATTGGACATGCTAAATAGCCCCT
Organism: Pygocentrus nattereri; assembly: GCF_015220715.1. Classification (NCBI taxonomy): domain Eukaryota; kingdom Metazoa; phylum Chordata; class Actinopteri; order Characiformes; family Serrasalmidae; genus Pygocentrus; species Pygocentrus nattereri. Next base: position 12,839,133 of record NC_051229.1, on the reverse strand, counting down.
ATGTATGTATGTGTGTGTGTGTGTGTGTGTGTGTGTGTGTGTGTGTCTGCCCTGCGATGGACTGGCAACCTGTCCAGGGTGTATCCTGCCTTCCGCCCACTGGCAGCTGGGATAGGCTCCAGCACCCCAGCGACCCAGAAGGATAAGCAGTTTAGAAAATGTGTGTGTATGTGTGTCTTTTTGGCCCTTGGCTCACCTCAAGCATTGGACTTTGCTACCGCAAGATAAAAAGTTTGGGCACCACTGATCTAATAGAACAATTCTTTTTTATTACATGTAATTTTCATACATGAACTGACAATCAAATTTGAATTTTGTTTTGTCACACTAAATGGAATATGTCGTTTTCTTCTTGGCAAAGGCAGCTGGTGAATGTCAGATCATTATCGTTTGAGCAGTTTATTTACACACTTCTGCAGCTTTGCACCCAAAATGCCTTTGAACTTTCTGATTTTACAAACCATCAGTAAAGCTCTCACAAGCTCTCCAACAGCATTGTAAGAAAAACAGTCTTAATACAGTCTGGACTCCTTCTCCAGGCTTTCTCCACACAAATAAGAGTCTATCATAAGTTTGATGTTGTGCTGAGTGTTTCTCTCCGATCATTTTGGTAAACAGTTTCTGGAGTACCTAAAGAACTTCATTAAAGTTTACCTGTGGTTAAAAGGGTTAAGTGTCCAAATACTTTTTGTTACGACTGTAGACATTAATGGGTTAATGAAGCATCTCTTTAAGGCCTGATTGCCTGGGCTTCCTGGAACATTTCATAATGTAAAATCACTGTGTAGTAAATGCAGCTTCCCATATTTAAGAGCATATTTCTGTCTCTTTTCTTGTGCAGCCGTGGACATTGGCATTGACCTTTACTGCCACCAAGTGGTGGAAGACACTGTGATTCATTCTTTCTTTCTTTTCTTTTTTTTTGAAGCAATTGTTCATCAAATGTACCAAATGAACCAATAATTTTCCAATCCTGAACCTTTGCTAGAACATTTCATGGAACGTCTCTGTGATACTGTGTTACCACACTGAGCTCATGTCATAAATTCTTGATATTCCAGCATCTGCTTACTTCACACCTCTGCCCACTTGTGTAAAGCACTGCAGCATGTACACTGATAAACAAAGGATGTGATTTGCAAATTCTTTGAACAGGATGCATCACTTTGAAAGCTTTCTTGCCTTTAGGCACCTTTAAACCTCCTCAGCAATGATCTAGCAATTTATTCAGAAGACAAAACACAGAATGGCTTCTATTCTTCAGCAGCAGGAAAAAGACTTGGGTGAATGAGTGCAGTTTTCTTATAATTAAAACCTGAGAATTCAGATTTCCTTCTGCCCTTAACAATTGCTCTGCTTTTCTGTCATCATAGGGTGAAGCTGCAATTTACAAGTTGAAACATTGCTGAAACTCGAGCAAAGAACCACCAAAAACCAATTTCTTTATGAGCATATATCTCTCGGATTTTGTCCACAGCGTACGTGTAAAACTTTGCAGCTTGAAAGGACAATAAAAAAGTGACTCCAACATTATGCAAAGCAATAGCCATGCTGAATTATATTCATCATTTGCAGATGACTGCAGGCTACAAGTGTACCAAGTTTGCTGCCAAGTCAAGAGGCCTGATAGATTTTAGAAGCAATCATCAGCATATGCGACTGTGCTGCTGAGTTTTGCATTCATTAAGAAGTTGAGCCACTCTGAAATTCTGGGCTCTGCAATACAGTATTTCATTATTTTCACTTGCAACTTTGTTCAGCACATGCTTGTGGTATTGGAAGAAATGCAGTACTCAGCCTGTTACTGTGGATCATGTGATTCGTTTAATTGATAGTATTGAGTTGCCAGATATCCAGAGTTTGAATTCTGTCTTGTGGCAAAATAAACCATCATTATCCTTCCCAAGCAACTTTCATGTTCCTCTTTTAGCCTAATAATAATCAAAGAATTTTTCCTCTTAGAACAAAAACATAGACAGAGTGACCCCAGCGAGAGATCCTGATTTCTCTTAAAGTGCCCTGTGCACCCCATGATCTTTTTTTACCTGGCCTTGGATTGAGGAACTCTGGTTGATGAACAGTACCTCTGTGTCTGTCCACCATCTGCAAAAGCCTAGCAGGGGCTAATGTCCACTACTATAACCAGGGTCAGTACCCCTTTGCCCTGAAACTACTCACTGCACAGGAGGTTTGAATCCATTAAGAAGCCTTCACATTTGGCAAACCCTGGGCCCTGTAATACAGAATCTCATTTTTATTTGTTAATGTGCTGCTTGTAGGATTGCTTTGGATGCTCTATTACCTAAACATCCCCCCAGTGTCACAGTGGTTGTCAGCATATAAAGGTGTCTGCGCTCCTTATGACACATTTATCTGACAGATACATGACAAGCCTGGTTTTATTGTAGCATAGGAGCCAGAGCTCGAGTGCTATTCCTTGGGTAGGTGCGGAAAATCCTTTGTTCCACAAATAGAATGACAGTTTACACACCAGTACATGTTAAATTGTCAATTAAACATTTGCCTTGGTATTTAGCGCTGGGTCCCAGTATTTGAGATGCAAATAAATCTTATCCCAGCTCCTTTCATCATTACTGTCTCTCCAGTTGCAGCAAAATAATGCAAAGAGGTTGCTGTTTGTAAAAAAACAATTCCAGAATATATGATTACTGTGGAAGTTTCCCCTGTGTGTCTTATAAGAAAGCGAGATCCAAAGCTGGATCAAAAAGCATATTTTATTTACATAAAACAGGGACTTCACATTTATTAGACATTTGACAGTAACAGAAATAAATATATACTATTGTGCTGAGCAGAAGCTTAACACCTTCAGATGTCACCAACTTTAACCAGTTGAGATGAGTGTTTATATACCCTGAAGTGATTAATAGGCATTTTCTGTACAACCTGGTCACTCACACCACACGCGTACAAAATTACCTTCAGCTCCACAGAAAAATATTAGAATGTCAACCCAAATGCCATCTGATGACTTACCAGCCACTATTCATTTCTAGAAACGTTGGCAACCGATCTAAAAATCTAGTGTCTAGAGATTTATTTTCACAGTGTTATTCAAATAGAGGTCAAGAGTGTGAGAGAATATTATGCTCGCTAAACACTTATTTTGTGGCTTTCACAAATACTGACGTAACATCTCTCACACTTTTTTCCTGTAGTCCCCTCTGTCTCTCTCATATGCATGAGAATGCACACAAAATTCATGAATATGTATGAAAGCAAAACAAACAGATTCTCAAAATATAAAGAAAGAGTTAGAATGGATGGTGAGGATGGACATCAAAGCTATTCACACTGGCTGGCAGAAGCAAGAACAAAAAAAAAAAAAGATTTACACAGTCTCAAAAATGTCCTTCTCTATTCTCACCTCTGCTCTCAAAAAGTAGGTCAGTGGACTGTGTGACTACAGCAGCCTACTCCCCAAGATTCCTCGCCACTTCTAAAGTGGTCTAAAATAAAGGAAAAGGACATATATAGTACTCTGGCCCTCTATTTGATAGGTTCATTTGACCTGTTGATTTGAAGGTATTCAGTAGCCAGACTTCTTTTTTCCAGATTCTAAAGCATCATGTTAGTCAAAGTAATTTCCATCACGTACTTATCTTGTGTCAAGATAAGCCATCAACGTCCTTCCGAAGCAACCTCCATGTTCCTCTTTAAATCTAATAATAATCAAAGCATTTTTGCTCTCAGAACAAAAACAGAATTAGGTAGAGTATCCTTGAACACACCAAGAGATCCCACTGTTGAGCAACTCTTACTTCAAATGCCATGTGCAACAAATGACCTTTTCTGTAAATGGCTTTCTGGACCACTTTTCCTCTCAACTTCCCTATGCTGGTCTCCCTCAGCAGTGGATCTCGTAGGCGATCTGTGTGTCAAACAGCAGGCTCTGGTTGATGAACAGTCCCTCTGGGTCTGGCGGAGGTCCCTCACCACCCTCTGCAGGAGCCCTGCGGGGGCCAATGCCTGCTACTCTTCCTGGGGTCAGGACTCCTTGGCCCTGGAGTGACTCAGAATGCAGAATGCCCTGCTGCCCTGGGACAGGCGGTGGGGGCAGCACAGGCTTGGCACGGTTCAGCACGTACATCTCATGGCCCCGCTCATCCCTATACTCCTCAAGCTGTGCAAAGGTGGTGGGTCCATCGGAATAGTCATTGACATAAAGGATGGACTCCTCTTTGCTTGGCCCATAGCCATCACCCTCCTCTTTCTGCCGCTGACGGTGGCGGCCGTAGATCATGCAGAGCAGCAGCAATGCAGTCAGAGCAAGAAGAGAGATGCCAACGGCGATGGCCGTCTGGGTGGCAGTGCCCAGGGCATTGAAGTCCATGCTCTCCAGCTCATAAAGAGGCTCCTGGCTGACATCCCCTGAGGATGGATGATAGTTTGAGGAGGAAGAGGAAGACGAGGATGATGGGGAGTGCAGACGAGGCCAGACAGCTGAGGACGATGACGAAGAAGACATGTTGACGGAGAGGTGAAAGGTCACCCGGGCAACTCCCCCAGGATTCCAAGCTTCGCACTCATAACGTCCTGCATGGGCCACAGTCACATTGCTCAGGAACAGCATCCCACTACCCGTATCTGGATCAAAGTTGTCCCTGTCTCCATTATCCTCTATGCCTCGTGCTGAACCCCTGCCACCCACATTACCCCCATTACCACTAGGCCTGGCTGTCACTAGCCTTCCACCAGCCCTACTGTCCCCTTCCATCCCTACCTCCTGTACAAGCCCTCGGGGGGACAGCTGGGCTTTGCCGTGGGATGCCTTTCTCCAGGTAACCTGAGGCTGGGGGTAGCCCGAAGCTTGGCAGGACACTCGCAGGCTTTCTCCCAACCTCACCGTCAGGTGACTGGGCTCCAGTTGTACAGCAGGTGGGATGCACACCAGGCTGTTGGCTGGAACCTCCACCAGGCTTAGGTGAGAGAGGCGTGGAGGCTCTGTGCAAACCAGCCTGCGCTCGGCTGAGCTCAAGAGCCGCTGGCCCTCCTCGTTTATCCAGCCGCGAAGCCAGTGGAGGGCACAGTCACAGCGCCATGGGTTATCTGACCAACAGAGAGAGGAGGGGAGAATGAGAAGGGAAAGAAAGAGAGATTAAATGGAACACAAGAGAGAGAAGGATAGAAAGAAAGAGCGGGTATTTAGTGAGCAATCGGCCACGAGTAGTGGGAATAAAAGGAGGAAGAGGACATGAAGTAGAACAACAGAGAGAGAGAGAGAATCTCTCACCTCTAAATCCCTTCACACTGAATTGCCCTAACTTCAAAGCCATTGTCCTGCATCCTCTCTTTATACCCTTTTCCTCCTTTTGATTCGGATTCCTTTTGATACTCTGCTAATCCGTCTTTCCCTCACACTGTTTCTCCAACCCCTCTGTGCACTCTCTCCCTCCTTGGTCTATTCCTCCTGTCTCTTCTCTGAGCACTCCTTCCCTCCTTAGCTCCTTCTCCTTCACCATCCTGACAACCCAAACTAGTCCAGTTTGCATTTTAAAAGCAGAACCTTTCTTTCCTTCCAGTTTCATCACCCTGGTCCTCCCCACACATATTTAGTGCTTTTATTACTTCTGACCCCTTAAACCCCATGCACAGTTGTGCGTGAACGTACCTGTGATGCGGAGCACCTGTAGGCTAATGAGGGGTCTCAGTGTGGCAGGACTGAGGGTCCTCAGGTTGTTCCTGCTAAGGTCTAGCAAAGCCAGAGAGGACAGGCCAACCAGAGCCTGCTCATCCAGTACCTCCATTGTGTTCTCCTGCAAGTGCAACTCCTGCAGACGCTGGTGAAAACAGAGAGGATCTCTCATTATCATCTTCATCATCATCATCTCATTCCTCATCATAAGCATCATTATTCTTACCACAAGTAACACAATCGCCATCATCACCAACATCATCATTTTTGCTGTAAGTAATATCATCACCACCATCAGCTTTACTATACTCACCATAAGTAACATTGCCAACACTTTCATCATTATTACTGCCATAAGCGATATCATTTTCATTACTTACAAAATAATGGCCCACCTTTCAGCAATCAAGATTGTCTCTGAATGATCCTTCTGTCAAGCCAAGGTAAAACTCTGATAAAACTCCTTAGAACAAACCCATGGTGAGAGTGCTGGTGGTAGTAAATCTTTCAGAATTATTATGCTAAGAGATGGTGAAAAGGTATTACTGACCATCTGGAGGGCCATGTTGTTTTAATGTCATTCCTAAATTTTTTGAATTTTTGAAAAGTTTTGAACTTTTGAAAAGTTTTGAATTAACCTGTGTGGAGGGCCACATTCACATATCAGTATCGGAACTATTAACACTCAGATTGTGCTGGCTTTAAGGTATGCTAACCTTTATCTGGGTTGCTGTATTTGCAAATTAAACATTACAGAACAATGTTTAAATCAGCTAGCTAACATTAAGTTAGCTGTTCTTTACTAAAACAGTAGCTTCATAACAGTATCTACATGAATTTGTCTGATTAAACCAGAATGTACAGTGTTAGCCTTTCTGATTAAAACATTCTGTGTAAAGATAAATACTAGTGCACTCATGTCATCATGAGTGTATATAATTATAATTTCTATTTTACTAGTAAAGTTTGCGGAAACATCTTGTGTACAAGTCAATGAGTCCTCCATGGCATTTAAAACTGTTCTGAGCAGTACCAGTGCAGCTTTAGCATTAGATCATCAGAAGTGGCAGCTCTCAGCTCCCACCTCCTCCTAATTAGTCATGAAGACCTGACATGTACTCATCTGAGCGCTACTAAATTTCCTTTGTGCTACTGAGCTTTTTTTATCTGTTAGCACAATTGTTACAGATGCTACCAGGTAGTTGAAAATGAAAATTTGACAGATATAGCAACATTAACTAAGGGTGCTTTCTCACCTACCTTGTTTTGTCTGGACCTTTGGACTGGTGCCTCTGACCAAGGTATGGACCAAAGGATCAGAATTTGGTCCAACAATATGTAGCCATATTGGTCTCAGTCCGATTCAAACTGAACAATGGTTTGTGGTGTGAAAACACGTTTTTGTATAGTTTGGACTTTCTAACCAATTACAGGAAGTAGAAGCAGGTTATCATCACTCATTAAACAACAGAAGAGGAACAAAAACAGGAGAGCAAATATAAGCTGCATTTTTCTCCATTCAAACTGAAAAGGCTACCCACCGAATGTTAAGTATAGGGAGACACAGCCCACGTAGGTGATGACGATAGGAGGTAGTTACGTCGTGCAAAGTTCTTTCTAAATTGCAATGTGAAACCAAAACTAACCAGATCACATGTATACACTGTAACAAAAACATGAAGCCTGGTTTGAACCTTGGTCCAGACTTTTGGTGTGAAAACTTGCAAAAAGTCAGTTACCATAAGTAGCATCAATTATATCATCAATATCACTGCCTTTATCATCATTGCCTTCATTGTCACCATATGTAATATCATCATAACAATGACGACCTTCATCAACCTACAGATTATTATAGCTATTATTAAGCTGTGCATAACAGTGAAGTTTGGTCTGCCCTTCATTATCATTATGCTAAGCTGATTGCAGCTGTTTCTCTAGGCTTCAGAGTTTTCCCACAGTAATTAGCGCTCTCCATAATGTCACTTTAACATTTACTGAGAAAAGTATGCAAATACACAGTAAGTTCACACAGTCACAATCCCTGTGGCATTTTAATCCTGTTTTTCTGGCAGGTACGTTAACCTCAATATAAATAGGCTGTGTTTACTGTTGCCCATCAAGCCCTCCGCAGTGTTCATGTTATCACATGTTCTATGTTACATCTAACGGAGAAATTATTCTGTACAGGTTTTACAGAATCCAAATGGGACTAAGATGGCTGAAGCTCAAGCATGCAGAATAAAACACACCTGCAGTCCACGGAAAGTGTAGTCTTCCAGTCGGGTGATCCTGTTCCCTGCCAGGTAGAGGATACGCAGGTGCTCCAGGCCACGGAAGACATCAGCAGAGATCAGGTGGAGACGGTTCCCATTTAGGGCGAGCTCCAGCAGTTGACCCAGGCTTACGAAGGCTCCAGGCTCTAGAGCTGAAATGCTATTGTTCTGCAAGTAAAGGTAGTGAAGGCAGCCCAGGCCTGATAAGTCCTCCGCTCGTATCTGACCAATGGCATTGTCCTGCAGGAAAATCGTCTGTAAAAGAATGTGGAAGGGAACATATGAACCTTCCGCATCATTCTCAGGGTTTTAAAGGCTCCGTGCCCATCGACATCTGTTGTAATCAGAGAGTAATTAAACCTGATTTGCATTCATGTGTTCATCTTCAGTAAAACTGGCTGTTGGAATAAAATCTTGTATCTCTAAAATGGTAACTGGGACCAGGCGTTTTTTCCAAGTAATTTTGCAACAAAGCACAAAAACTGGAGAACACACCGTGACCACGCTCACATTACAAGCCTTATTAATTCAAAATTTTTGCTTAGACATGATCTTTCTGCTTGGACATCTAATATTTGTTTAAGTGACCTATATTTGTCTTTGTCTGTGTGGAAACAGACCACTGCCTTGGACCAACCCACATGCACACAAACAAATCAATAACGTCACATGAATTAATGAGCCATGTGTGTTCTGAACAACAACAACAAGTGTACAGACTAGCAGCGCAGGCCTTCATTTCAAAGATTATTTTCTTCAAATAGCTCTCAGCTGTTCATGATTAGGGCAAGAAGGTGAAAAAATTTGGCAGCTATTACTGGCACAAGCTTCAAATCAGCCAGTGCTGTGCTGCCAACACTGGATGATGACGCAGTGTGCGGATGCATGAAAAAACAAATAAACAAGGCAAACAAAAAACAAACACATGAATTATAATCTGACCATTCTTATTCAAGTTACATGGCTGCAAATTGAATATGTATCTTATCTAGGACCACATATGAAAGAGGCTTAGATGTTTTGTTTTTTTTTTAAATCAGATTTTTTGCATTCACACAGCTCTGAAAACATCAGGTCACACTTAAACAAAAAAGCCAGATTTGTGTCACTTCAAGGTGGTATTGTGAACCTACCCTTTGTCTGCATTCACCCTATAAGTTGGAAGGCTTTTAAAAACACAGCAGGTCAAATCAGGTTTCCTAAAATATCCTTTTTCGATTAGAGTGTTCAGATTTCAAGTTACAAGTGACCAAATCTGATGTGTATGAATGGACTGTGGACACATTTGCGACTACACAGATACAGTATTCTCAATGGTTGTCACAGTACCGTGAGAATATACTGACTAGGAAGCGGCAGGCTAAACTTATCGAACGGGTCACATTTATGAGCTCAGATGTTGATGTGTACTGAATGACCATAACATTCTGACAGCATGGACCACCATGCCCTAATGAAAAAACACCATATGAAGCTGCATGTACATAAATGTGATTTGAATATATTATTTTAACAATCAAAAATCAGAAGACATTTTAGACACAGGCACAAGTAATTACATTTTGAAGCCTGTCTTTTAAAGTACAGGGACAAGGAGGGCAACCAGGGACAAGCTGATTTTCAAGGAACACTAATTTCTAAACAAAATTTCCCTTCACTCCAGTTGTAGTTAATCAACCAAGACATGTTTAGAGTCCTTTTTTTGTTGTTGTTGTTGTTCTTCTTTTGGGGGTTTTATGCCTTCAACTATGGTGCTATCATTGCTCAGAGATAATAGAGCTGAACAGTCGCCCAAATCTTTTCCATAAATCTGTTGCCAAAACGTCCCTCAAACTGCTCAAAAAGCCTCCAGGTCTTCACAGGTTGCACATGCCTGCTGATGTGGTTTACAGCACAATTTGACCTGCTATGAACTATAAAGGCAAACAAATCATCTCTGCTCTGGGCAGAAAAAAAATATTTGAAAATGGCCAAAATACTTGTCTAATGCACTTTACTGTAAGGAAAACCAACCATAATGAATTTGTATTCCAGTATTTTAATTTTATATATTAGCAAATGGACCTTTGACATGACAAAAACAAGTGTTGTGGGATTATTTGATATCTTGCCTATTTGAAATGCATTTTGTGTAAACACCGTCCCACCACATACCACATACAACGTTAATGCAGAGCACAGTGCAAAATACGGGAAGTCAAAACTGTTCATTTAGTTCATGTATATTTAGTTGTATCTGTAACCTTTGTTAAAACTACATACGTTTGAAAAAAATATAACAAATAAAAAATACATTTAACAAATACTTTTTTGACCTTTTCATACATTGCAAAAATTATTTACATTTTTAAATACCTTTTTTTTCCATAGGGGTGCACAACCTTAAAGAAGACCTACAATGTTAGAAATAAAGGTTCTGTGCAGGTACATTTTTACTCATCAAGGTACAAACAATGTAAATGTTCCCTCAAAGGTACAGCAGTGAGTTTAAGATATGATATGATAAGATAGACTTTTATTATCCCACTGGGGGAAATTTGCATTGTTACAGCAGGATACACAGAAAGCAGATAAAGAGCAGTAAGTAGACAAAGATGTGCATCATACAAAATACAAAATATAAGATATACTATAGACTGGCGACCTGTCCAGTGTGTATCCTGCCTTCCGCCCGAAGACTGCTGGGATAGGCTCCAGCACCCCCCCGCGACCCTGACGGAGAAGCGGCTTTGAAAATGGATGGATGGAAGATATACTATAGAAATAAATAAATAAACAAGGTGTCTGTTCGCAGAAAAATCCAAGGTCTAATTGTGTACCTTAAATAATTTTTTCCAGGTGAAAAGTACATATTTGTATCTCTTCATGACCTAATGTTTTAATACAGAACCATAAAATAAGACGTCTGGAGGCAAGGCATGGCATGTGGAGTCAATACAACTAAAAAAATATCATTTTAATGGATTATGATAGAATTATGTACCGTGACTAAAGGTACTGAGATGTACCCTTGAGGGTACCACCCCAGTGACAAGAGGGACACTGCGCCAGTGACATTTTCATATCTTTTTCTGAGAGTGCAGATGCTGTTTGAGCAGGTTAAAAGGAACTTTGAGGATGCGTTTTTACAGAAACAATTTGGGCTATTTGGGTGACTATTGACTCCCAGCAACATTAGCCTCACCGCTCAAGTTCTAAAGCACAATTTAGACTCCAAATACGTCTTGGCCAATCAACTACATCTGGCATAAGTGTAAATTTGTGTAAATTTGACTTTTCGCTGCACCACTTCTTCAAGAATAAATAGTCTTAAGCTAATATGATGTTAGACTAGTTGTTTTTAATTATGTTTTATCATGAAGGTGTGAAACAATTTTTCAGTCCTGTGGGTCCCTAAATTTACCCCTGCAACTGTGCAAACACAGTTTTTTCTCATTAGAAAAAAATATATTTGCTCTGCAGTTCTTCTCGGTTTAGAGTCCCTGTGGTAAAATGAACATATAACAGCTTTTAAGATTCATCTCTAAAGGGTTGTTTACCGACCCGGGCTCAGGCAGCTGTTTTGGTTACATTACATTCAGATGGAGAAATATGCTAGAGGGTAGCATATCATAAAAGTGCTTTTTATCCAACAAGTGAAAAGTGGATCAATGGGAAGCTTTAGGCTCGCTAATCTTCCCCGGGTTTGATACTTGCAGAAACATCTTACTTGGAGTCTGTACAGCCAAGAACAGATACTCAAACCAATCAATTGGTAGCAGCATTTACGTGAACAGTGGCGAGCCCATGTGAGGCTTTCAGCACGCTTTTTTGGCAGTTTAGGAACACCGTATCAATTGCATAATGCATGACACCAATTAATTGCAGATGCTCTCTTTCATGGCATTTCCGCAGCGATTAAACGCGGGCGGAGCTAAGGCAGCCCATTTGTGTGGTGCAGGGTTATGTGGGTTAATTGAGCAATCCACGCGAGGCAGTCTATGAATATGCAAAGGCTGCAGTGGTGCCGGGGACATAGCCCGACTTAATGTATAGAGACAGGAAATTGAACTGTCACCACAGAGAAGGAAGTCCATACTCCTCTGGGACACAGTTGGCAATACATTCAGGCTAGGAGGTGAGCCACTGCTGTGGAGCTGATGTTTATCTTTTGTATTAAAATGAGATTGTACGTTAATTAGACTGTAGGTGTTAAACAGAGAGACTGCGCTCATGCATTAGAGAGAGAACATCAGTCATCTTCACTCTGATTACCAAATAACCACATGTCACGTATTACAGATAGAATGGACTAGAATGCATTTTCAAGGCTCAGCCTCATTCTCATTCCTGTTCAAGCCCTAACATGATTTCAGGCTACATTCACGTTGTCTCTTCAAGTCTTGTTGCTCGAAATGTTTTGCACGGTTCTGTTTTTTGCTCAGATCCAATCTTTCTGCATTGATGATTCGAACTCGTGTTTGTGAGTGACCCATATCTGTCATTAGTCTGAAAGCACCTGTGCCCTGACATAATCTGCATGCACACACTGGATGATAAGCACAGCGATACTGTGATATACACAGTGAAGTGTTGTGTGAGAAAAGGGAAAAAAAAAGGAAAACATGGATGTGTATTCGTTATGCATCCAGTTCAGGAGCACAAGTGGCTCGAGTCTGATTGAAAGGCTCCGATTTTTCTGTTGTGATAACTATGGAAAGGCTAAGCATTCGCAGGTTTTTTCTTACTCTGTTTTTCCATGATAACGAGCTATTTTAATCAGTTTTCTGGAAATCTGGTTATACTTATGTCATTATCACAGCAAAACATGTTATTTTTTTAAAGATCTTAAATTATTTATACCAGGGGTGTCCAAACGTCTCCACAAAGGGCTGGCGTGGCTGCAGGTTTTCATTCCAACAGCGCAGGAGCACATGGGATTATTTGCTGAAGACAAAGACCAACTGATTAAAACAGTGGAATCAGGTGAGCTCCAGCTCGTTTGGCATGAAAACCTGCAGCCACACTGGCCCTTTGAGAATAAGAAGGATAAGAATGGACACCCCTGTTTTACATCATTATCACAACATAACAGACATCACAGATTTGTTATTTAATGATATTGGCAGAAATTTCTCAAGATCTTAAGAAAACAACAGAGGGCATCTACATGCACTTAATAACGGCATAAAATCAGATTTTGTCAGTAATCCGTTCAACGCGTTTTCATGCACTTGAGTAATCAGATGAAGGAAAACTCCAGGTCTACATGAGTCAGGAAGTAATCTGATTTCTGCTTCACAACCAGCCAATAAACTCGCAGAATGAGATGGGATGTAAACATAATGTAAAATGCAAACTTCAAGCTGTGGCTTTTTAAAATATCAAGTCATTTTAATGTAAAATGTTAATGTATTATACTAGAAGACAAATTCAAATTCCTCGTTTTGTCAAGCATGTAGTTGGTTTCAGCATCGCTCCAAAAGTGTTTTGTTATGGTCGCTGTGTTAACGCTACTGGCTATTTCCTTGCAGCGGTCTATTTTCACATATTTTCACAGGAGCAGACTGAGGAAAACGAAAGAAATCAGAGTAAGAGTTTACTCTGAAAAACCCAATTACTGAGCTAAAATCCAGCAATCTTAGTCAGATTTCTAGAAATCTAATCTAAGCAAATTGGAGTATGCTTTTTACATGACCACCTGAATAATCCGACAACTATTTAACTGTTTGTTATGATAATGATTGGATTATTAAGTGCATGGAAACACACTCATTGTGACATGATAATGATACACATTACTCTAGATCTAGAAATAACTTATCATGGAAAAAAGAAGCACACAAATCAAGGCCCTTTAAAGGCTTCTGTAGAAAATATCAGGTCTGTGAAATTTGAACAAAAAATAAAACAGATTTACAACAGTTCAACCATATGATGTAAACGTAGCCTGTGGAACAAACCAGGTTTCTCACAATCAGAGTCAGGGTATACATGCTCTGAAAAACCCAATTACTAAGCTAAAATCCAGCACTTTTAGTCATATTTTAAGGACTTCATCCAATCTAAGTAAATTGGAGTATGCTTTTTACATAACCACTTGAATAATCAGACAACTGTTTAAATATGATAACGATCGGAACACTAACACTGGATTTCTCACAATCCAGTGCTGTTAGTGTTGAAATTGGATGACTTGTACTCCAACACAAAACAGGAATTCTGAAAATTCATTATTTTTATTTTGGGTCATCTGTGTTTTTTATGACTTCAGTAACATGATGCAGATAAATGCAGTCATGCTGTATCTGAAAGCTGCTACATCTATACCAAAAAGTGGCAGCACAATTATGCATGACCAGAGAAACTACAACGGCGTTGTAGGAGTTCACTGATTGAAAAATGAAAGGTTGTAATGCTCATCATGATGTCTGTTTAAGGGCAAAATCTCACCTCTTAAAAAGAGCTGATCGGTTGCTGATAAAGGCACAGACAAGAAAAGCCCCCATCATTGTGGAAATAAGCCCATGCGCAGCAGCCAGAACAACCTACAAAAAATGTGTTTTAAACCTTTAAGCCTTTTTCAACCCTTACTGTAGCTTTCAGTTTGGAGACTGGTCTTGTATGTGTGGAAATAACTGCCCAGGGGTGTTGCCAGCATGGCCAGTAAAGTTACTTTCAATGTAGCACTTTATTTGATTCTTGTTTTTTTAAATTGGCAACTACTTTTTAGTTAGGAATATAAAATGACTGGTCCAATAATAAAGTAAATAGTGTTATTTGTATTGCAGCTTTAGCTAATAAAAATTACTCGAAATGCGTCTTTCATGTGTTCATTTAGTGCACAAAGTGTGACATATAGTTTAAAAAAAAAAGATAAAAAAAAAAAAAAAAAAAAGTCCAATGGCCAAAGAAATCAGAATTGATCATTAAATTTCATGATCAGCACATTTTTTGTGTTCACACTATTAGTAACACATGTGGCTCACGAAAACAAACAGGACTGTAAACCATCAAGGCAGAAGAATCGAATTTGACCAAAAAACCAAATTGAGCAATGGAGGTTGTAATGTGAGCACAGCAGAAGCGGCACAAATCTGGTATGAAAAGATCTGATTTTGGCTATGTTCACATTACTAGCTTAAAGGGGCATAAATCCAATTTTTTTTTTTTTGCTTTAATGTGACGTAGACCTGGTGTTTTCAGAGCTGAGTGGATGCACAAATCAGATTTTTTTTAAAAAGATCTAATCAACCTTTGGATGCCTATCATTCTCAGTCTTGCAAACGTAATGAGAATGATCAGATCTGATTTATTTACTGCACACTCACATATTTCCATCCTCCTCCTGTGTTTACAGCACGGCAGCAGCAGCTAACCTGACGTTAGTCTCCGTTATAGATGAGAAGCCATTAATGCATCCTGCCTTTTTTCACCATCTCCCCTAATCCTGAACATCTGAGGGCTGATCAGAGCTAATAATCCCTGTGATTAAGGCTTGTGCTGATGGCTTGTTTATTTGTTGTTGTTGTTCATCTTCTTGAAGCACACAGATCACTCACATAACATTATGATTAGGATGCGCGCATGGTGATCGTGTCAGGGTGCAGGTTTGTTTACATTACAAGACAGATAGGGGTCATTTACACACAAATGTGAAACCAGAAAGACTGGAAAGAAGAGAAACATTGGACGTGAGAAATAAGATTAATAATATGACCTTGTCTTTGTGTTCACACAGCTTTAAGAAAATCAGATAACAGTGGAGTCCAAGGGCCTGAGGCCACATCTACAAGCTGGTATTTTGATTTAAACATGGACATAAACAAAGAGAGACCTTTAGAATTTTTGAACATTTTAAAACAAGTCAAGTTCTGACATTAAAATGAAGAATAAATATTCATATCACTGCACTATTTCCAGGGCACTATTCAAACTGGAGGAAATCTGTGATATTGACAATGTTAGGGCCTTTGTACAAAAAGGTAGGCGTGTTTTTTTTGTTGTTTGTTTTGTTTTGTTTTTTTCTTCCACTGAAACTCGTGTTCGGATGACTCTCAGGAGGATTAATCTAATGATCAGAGTCCATGGCAAGAGAGAACTCCAGAAATTCTGGATTCTTTATGAAAACATTGAGAGATTTTCAAATTGTTATGTTAATAATACAATTTGTAATGCAAAACTTTGTATTCCATTAGAAAGTGTGAGAAAAGTCTCAAATGTTTGGATCCCCACTGTATGTCACACTTAGACTAGCAAATCAGATTTGTGCTTCTTTAAACTGAAAGCAGACCAAGGTCCTGTTCACACCTGGTCATTTCATGTGCCTTAAGTATCCAGATAATATCTGCACAGAGTTTATTCACATAAAGATACAGGCATATATACAATAAAGATGCATTTAAATCTTCCTCTCCAAGACACATTCCACAACCCAAACTTCTTCCAGTGCTGTGACACCTCCCTCTACTTAATGTGAGTTTCCTCTCTGTATTTAATTCAGCAGCCTGAGTGAGTTAAAGTGCCAGTTTGGTTCATCTTTACTTCAGGTTGTCTTTAGTCACCGTTTTGCTATAATACATTGCATTTCAATGCATATAGTCCATGATTATGATGACTAATGCAGGATTAACAGCTGTCTTCTTGTAAACATGCCTAAAGCTTGGCTAAGAAAATGAGTAATGCCATGTAAAATTGTGATTTTGGAAGTGGCAAGCATCTTTTGAATAGAACAGGAAAAAGGAAGACTGGTTGTATATGAGCTTCATTTGCATATTATATACATACATCAATCGGGTTTCAATCTGACTAGTCTTGTGTACACTACATGACTTTTAAAGTCTTAAAAGTCTTATAAAATGACTGGGCATCTCATAATATTCAAATGGTGTTTTCAGATCTTTCTTGGCGACGACAATATTGGCATCAGAAACGATTCAGGATCACACACTACTTAAATATTAAGCTGTTGCTGAACGGAATGAACTCACTGAACACTGAACTCATGTGAACTCAACGTGAACTCATGTGAATGTGTTCTCCTGTTACTAGGAGACGCAATAGGCAAAGGTGGAGCGGCTCGCTGACATGGTAAAAAAGCACCAGGTAAACATGTTTAACTGAGGCTCATGGATTTAAAGTGTGATCCGTGTAGTATTTGTAATTGTTTTCAATGTACAACTCGATTGTGCTCGTGCCTTAAACTCAGCTCATTAAAAGCTTCTTCTTCGTTTACTTGCTGCATTTTCTTCTTTCATGCTCTCAGTTGTTGCAGGAGTCCGTTCGAATGGAGTTGTTGACCAGTTTACACTACTAGCTTAAGCTCAGGCCGAAAAAAATCAAACATGTTTGATATTCTCCGACTGGTCTGAAACGTGAGAGGGAGGCCAAAAATCTGAGCCTGTGCCCCTCATACATTTCTCAATTCTCTCTCTGTCGACTCCGACTGACTCAAAAATGTGTAGACAAGAACCATCTAGCACAAACTCAGCCAGACTGAGAAATAAGTTAGGTAGTGTAACCCCAGCTAAACTGGACATGCACTTGACTACCAATTGTAAACGCATGTGGATAACATCTTATCAGGTTATAATCTAGACACTAGTCAATGTAAACAGGGTCAAAGTGGCTCAAATGTGATTTTAAAAAAAAAGATCAGATTTTTTGTTCACACTGTTCCAAAAATCACATTTAGGCAAAAATCTGATAATGTGAATGCAGCCTGTACAATATACCTATATTCACTGCAGGGTCATACAGTGTATAGTCACTGACCTGCGTGCCGTGAATGATACCCCGCGGTATCTCTCTCAGTCCGATGGAGCCGCACTCAACTGTCAGGCTGTAACAGCGGCAGCCTGAGGGGCAGCCCAGAGAGGATGAGGGGAACAGGGCCAGTAGAGCCAACATTGTGGGAATATAGAGGAGGAGGACAGCCATCTCAGAACAGACAGCGCCTGCGGAGGAAAGGAGACACAGATACTGTAAGAAAGAGAGAGAGAAAGAGGGGGCTGAGGTGGAAGAAATGGGATTAGAGAGAGGAGGTGGGTTGAAAGAAAAGGGAAAGAAAAAGAATGAGGGACAGGGAAGAAAGAAGAGGAGGAAAGGAGAAAGAGAAGGACGCCGAGAGCAAGAGACTAAGGGAGTGAGAGAGAAAGCGATGTGTACAGTATTCGCTGTAGTGCATTGATGATGCACATGTAAATCTGTTATGTCAATAAAGCACACACTGAATTAAACTGAATTAACAAAACAGAGACAGCAACAAAGAGCAAGAGAAAACAACAGAGACAGAGATACTAGGAGAAATAAAGAGAGAGAGAGAGAGAGAGAGAGAGAGAGAGAGAGAAATGGTGAACTCAGAGAGACGTGAGACAGAACCAGGAGAGATCATTTGGACACAGAGAGAGAACAGAGAATGAGAAAAGAGGTATTGAGATGTCAACAGAGAGAGAAATGAGAGAGATAACTGGGCAGAGACAGAACACAAGATAAAGAAAGAGCAACAGAAAGAGAAATGATCACAGAGAGAAAGGAGACAGGAAAGAGTAGACTGCCACCCCACATACCCCCACACTTCTGACTGCCACCTCACATACCACCACACCCTTCTGACCACAGCCCCACATACCCCAACACTTCTGATCCTCACTCCACATACCCCGACAATTCTGACCCTCACCCCACATACCAATCACCCCCATACCCCCACCTTTCTGACTTCCACCTCACATACCCCCACCGTTCTGTCTGCCACCCTACATATCCCAACCTTTATGACAGCCACCCCACATACCCCACCCTTCAGACCGCCAACCCATATACCCTAACCCTTCTGACCTCCACCCCACATACCCAGACACTTCTGACCTGGTCTCCCAGTCATTGCCAACGTGAGCATTGAAGTCTCCCAGTAGGACTATGGAGTCTGTAGGCGGGACCCTTTCCAGAACCCCACCCACTTGCTCCAAGAAGGCCGAATACTCTGACCTGTTGTTTGGTGCATAAGCACAGACAACAGTCAAAGTTTTCCTCTCTGCGATTTTAATTCGCATTGAGGCGACCCTCTCATCCACTGGGACAAACTCCAACTGCATGGTCACCAGCCGTGGACTTGTGAGTATCCCCACACCCGCCTGGCACCTCTCACCCTGTGCAACCCCTGAGTAGGAGAGAGACCAACCCCTATCCAGGAGTTTGGTTCCTCTCAACCTCCTGCACAAATTCCGGCTCCTTCCCCCCCAGTGAGGTTACATTCCATGTACCAAGAGCTAGTTTCTGCTGCAGGGGCCTAGGCCACCTAGGGCCTCCCCACAATCTCCCACTGCCAATATGGCACTGCACCGCTCCCTCATGCTGGACCTTGCGGGTGGTGGGCCCACATGGCCTCCCCACATTGCCTCTTCGGGTTGAGCCTGGTATATATGTTATATGTTCATATTATTGTCATTGTTGTAATTGCTGGACATTACAGTCATGCCAATAAAGCTACATTCAACTTCAACCTGACTGAATGAGAATTAGAGTAGAAAGACAGAAATGCAGAATTAAGAAAGAGACAGAGAACATCAAAGTGAGACAGAGACAGAAATGAGACAGAAAACAACAGTGAGAGAGAGAGAGAGAGAGAGAGAGAGAGAGAGAGAGAGAGAGAGAGAGAGAACAACAGAGAGAGAGACCAGGAATGGGAGTAGAAACACAGAGAGATGTGTAGAATTAAGAAAGAGAGGCAGAGATTCAGACAGAACAACAGATAAAGGCACTGGGAACAACAGGGAGAGACGAAACAACCAAGATAGAGAAAGAGGGAGAAATGGAGAAAAAGACAAAGATAATGAGAAAAGAGGAGAGAGCAACAGTTAAAGAGAGGCTCTGACAAGAGAGGAAAAGAGAGACTAAAAAGAGAAGACGAAAAAGGACATGAGAAAGAAAGGACAAGCTAGAGTGAGAGACGATGAAAATAAGGCAGATGAGAAAGTGAGAGACTAAAAAGGAGATAGATAAACTCTAGAAGGAGAGAGAGATACACGTAAAGAGAGACTGAAGAAGAGGGAAGGACAGAAAAAGACTTAACAAAAGAATAGAGAGAGAATATGAGCGGTCTGATTGGATATATAATGCATGAGCAGCACGCTTAAGTGAATTGGAAAATGGAATATCATGGTGAAGAAAAATGGAACAGTGTGGTGAAAAGGAGCGGCGTGTTAATAAGACTCTACTGGAAAAATAGAGAAAAAAAGCAGAGCTGAGGGAACAGAATGATACGCCTGATGACAGGAAGCCACTCAGCTGCACTCAGGCCTACAGAGGAGCTCTCTGAGGAGCAATCTTCACTGTTTCTGCTGGGCTTCACTTAATTAAACATATGTGTAGAGTTGCACACAGACAGCCTCAAGAAGCTCACTCACTCACCACCAACCACCCCCCTCCCCTGCCGCCCATCTCCCTCCACTGAATAGATGAGGTGTTGAGCCTCTCGTACGCCCCGGCACACACCTCACCATTTCCCCTGAGGAGCTCTCTCACTGTAATCATCCCAAGATCAAAAAGTGCTGCCTGTGAGGCTTTTTCTGTCTCCCCCTCCCATCTCCCTCTTCATTTTCAATGAAGACATGGGCTATGAACACAGACCTGTAGATTACAGCCTCCGGTGCCAGGTTTAAAGCTAAGCTTGGATGTAAATCCGACAAGACTCGGTCGAAATCGGAATCGAGTTCCGAGGTGAGGCCAGACAGATGAAGAGGACGGCGGAATGCTGATCAGAACGTGAGCTCTCTGAAAGAATGCGAATGAAGCACAACATGCAAAAAAAGCCAAAGAAAGCAAAGGGAAATTTCAGATTTCAGACATCAGAGCAGGTCTCGGCTGTTTAACAATCCACTGATGCACCCAACTGAAGATGCATTGATCTTCTTTGCTGGTGTCATAATCAAAAGCATTCAGTAGAATTAATTATTGGAACAACTGTCATAATTATATTAAAAAAGTATGCATTTCAGCATGCATTTATAAATTCTTCAGGCTAGCTTCCATTGTAATAGTCCTTGATGCTCTTTTACTTTTATTGTCTGTATTTGTGTATTGATTGTGTTTTTAAAAATGAATCTCAACCAGAACAATCTACACTCTTTAAAATAAAAATGTAAAAACATTCTCTGCCAAAGAAGAACCACTTTTGGTTTCCTTTCTGAGAACCTCGAGTGGTTTTAATTGAGAGCCTATTCATTGTTGTAACATCCAGACAACCCGCTAGGCCACCTCCGGCCTCTAGTAGGGGCCAGAGAGCCAAGACTGAGTAATTAGGGCCTAGCGGTACTGGGTTGATGGCAAGTAAATACAGGGTCAGTATTGTTGATACTGAGACTTTTTACTTATAAATACAGCGTATGTACTCTCATGTAGGGACAGCAGTGTGTTAGGATTTATGAGGTGAATCTATCATCAATATGCTAAATCTGAATACATTTGCATCACCACTAAGTGATTTTTGCTTTCCACTGTGAATTAATCATGTACATGTTTAAACCCAGAACAGCAAAGCTTTCGGGCAAATAAAAATATTTTTTAATACTGTAGTGAACTTAATTTGCACGAAAATGAAAACATGAATTCTGCACGAAATTACTACCATAGAACTATGAATGGTTTAAAACGTACACTCTTCTTTCCTTCGGCCTGTGGATTTTGTTCAGTAACAATAAAATAATAAGAAAACCTAATTTCTCTGTTCCATTG